>NW_015160347.1:67492-92794 GCF_001447785.1 Gekko japonicus
GGAATGCCAAACGTGGGCTGGACCGGGAGACGACTCACCCAGCTCCTGAAAGACAACTTTGCCTTCAACAAATAGCATCATTGTTTGAAACGCCTGCTGTCAGTGTGCAGCTACGTTGGACTCCGGACGGGTGCATTTAAAGACCGGCAATCCAACCAGTTGGGTTATCCGCCGCTCTCCTTTGCGACAAAGGAAAGAAATGTTATTTTTCCCCCTCTCCTTTCCCCCCTTTACCTCCGTATCTGTAGCTGGGGGAACAGTGTGGACATTGTGTTAGTTGCTTTACTATGTGGTGATGGAGAAATAAGGATCGTGCTCCATGAGGACCAAAACGGTAACCAGCATTCGTGACAGGACAAGGAAAGAAAACCGGAAGGGTAAACCATCGTTTCGAATTGCAGACTTTGCTTTGGCCTCCTTCTAAAGAGGGGGTGGGAGTTTGGTAAAGTAACGCTTTGATCCTAAAGGCGCTGGCTTCGAAATAAGCTTCTTCACCTGCCTTCTTCGAAAGGAAATGCAGTTGTGGTTAGAGTCAGTGCTCCCTCTAAGTCGTGGAGTCCTGTGAGCAAAAATTCTACTTGGTGAGCTACTGGCGTTAAAGTTGTGAGCGAGCGATTTGGCTGCTGCATCAATTAGTTTGCTCTGGAGCCGCCCTTCCTGAGCTGAGACCAAAATGTGTGTGAACCGGAGGCTAAAAAACTGTGAGCTAGCTCACAGTAACTCAGCTTAGAGGGAACACTGGTTTCTGGCGCCCGCCAAGTATTTTTAGGTAGTGGGTGAAGCCGGGTAAGACTTTTGCCCAGCAAGGCTTCTAGTGGACTATTGGGGATGTGATTTGGCTGTGCAGATTTTTTTTTTAAAAAATGTTGCTTTAGCAGGAGCTGCCATCACAGCACAAGAATCTACACTGTGTTACTGACGTTGCATGGCGGGCTGCGCCCCCCGGGACAGCCGTTTTGTGGCTGTGCCCCCACCGTGCCAGGTCAGAATTCCAAACGTGCCCGCAGGCTCAGAAAGGATGGGGAAGGTGATTGCAGGGGAGAAGCCGTGTCACTCTTTTGCAGCCAAATAAAGCAGAAGTGCAGTGGCACCGAAAAGAAGAACAACATTTATTTGAGCTCTTCTGAGTCAGAGCTCTCTTCTTCAGATGCTAGGAAGAGGAAATCATTATGATGTTTGGTGTAGTGGTTAAACGCGCGGTCTCAAATCTGGGAGAACCAGGTTTGATTTTCCCACTCCTCCACTTGTACCTGCTGGATGACCTTGGGCAAGCCGTAGTTCTGTCAGAGCCGTTCTTGAAAAAAGAGCAGTTTGTGTCAGAGCTTTCTCAGCCCCACTTACCTCACAGGGTGTCTGTTGTGGGGAGGGGAAGGGAAAGGAGCTTGTAAACCGCTCTGAGACTCCTTCAGGTAGTGAAGGGCGGGTTATAAATCCAATCTCCTCCTCCTCCTCTTCTTCTTCCTCTTCCTCTTCTTCTTCTTCCTCCTCCTCTTCCTCTTCTTCTTCCTCCTCCTCCTCTTCTTCTTCTTCTTCTTCCTGGACAAGAGTGCTCTGGTCTATGATATCTCATGCTGAAATGAATGTTAAGTTTTTAAGATGCCACTGGAATTGGGGTTGCGTCTTTTGAACAGTAAAATAGCTTTTAAAACAGTAAAAATCATAGCCATTTTAATGTTAGCCTTTTCAGGATTTATCTTCGTGACATCAGGAAGCTTTGGCCCATGATCATGCATAAACATATCTATAAAGTTAGATCCAGGTAGTCAGCCGTGTTGGTCTGAAGCAGTAGCACACAGAAGCTCACACCTTGAATAAACCTTTGTTGGTCTTAAAGCCTGACTGGACTCTAAATCTGTTCTATATCTACAAAGTGTTGCAAACCATGCTAATCTTGCCGACTGGACTCTAAATCTGTTCTATATCTACAAAGTGTTGCAAACCATGCTAATCTTGTGAGATGGCTTCTGTAGCTGGATTGAAGCAGATATTTTGGAAACATTTCGTTGCATTTAATAGCGTTCATTGGATTTTGAGTTTTGATTTCAGTGTGGCAAGGCTAGCAATCCAATTAAAACGGTATTATTTGCTTATTTAAGGCCGCGGCTTTTCTGGCCAATAAATACTTTACCCTTATTCAAGGCGTCTTTGGGGGTGGTGGTGGGAAAGTACCGCCAAGTCGCAGCCTACCTGTGGCGATTCTGGCTGCCTCTGCCTCGTAACCCTGGACTTCCTTGGTGGTCTCCCATCCAAGTACTAACCAGGGCTGACCTTGCTTAGTTTCCCGGTTCTGATGAGATCGGGCTAGCCTGGGCCACCCAGGTCAGAGCAAGGCACCATTAGTCATTTGAAAGTCTTTTAAAGACACGGGAAAGGACCAATGCTCCCTCTAAGCTGTGGAGTCTTGCGAGATGGCTTTGCTGGCCAATAAATACTTTACCCTTATTCATAAGGCGTCTTTGGTGGTGGTGGTGGGAAAGTACCGTCAAGTCGCAGCCCACCTGTGGCGATTCTGGCTGCCTCTGCGTCGTAACCCTGGACTTCCTTGGTGGTCCCCCATCCAAGTACTAACCAGGGCTGACCTTGCTTAGTTTCCAGGTTCTGATGAGATCGGGCTAGCCTGGGCCACCCAGGTCAGAGCAAGGCACCATTAGTCATTTGAAAGTCTTTTAAAGACACGGGAAAGGACCAATGCTCCCTCTAAGCTGTGGAGTCTTGCGAGCAAAAATTCTACTCTGTGAGCTGCCGGCATCTAAGTCGTGAGCGAGCGATTTGGCTGCTGCGTCAGTTAGCTTGCTCCGGAGCCCTCCTTCCTGAGCTGAGACAAAACTGTGTGAGCCGGTGGCTAAAAAACTGTGAGCTAGCTCACACTTAACTCGGCTCAGAGGGAACACTGGAAAGGACCCTTTTCACTCGTTGTTGTTGTTGTTCAGTCGCACAGTCGAGTCCGACTCTTCGCGACCCCATGGACCAGATCCCGCCAGGCCTTCCGGTCCTCCGCCGCCCTCCAAAGCCGGCTCAATTTCATGTTCGTTGCATCGATGACACTGTCTAACCATCTCATCCTTTGCCGTCCCCGTCTTCTTTGACCTTCAATCTTTCCCAGCATCAGGGTCTTCTCCAGTGAGTGCTCCCTTCTCATTAGGTGGCCAAAGTAGTTGCGCTTCAGTTTCATTATCTGGCCTTCCAGGGAACAGTCAGGGTTGATTTCTTTTAGGATTGACTGATTTGTTCTTCTTGCAGTCCAAGGGACTCTCAAGAGTCTTCTCCAGCACCACAGTTCAAAAGAATCTATTCTTCGGCGCTCGGCCTTCCTTATAGTCCAACTCTCGCAGCCATACATGACTGGGAATACCATTGCTTTGACCATGCAGACTTTTGTTGGCAGGGTGATGTCTCTACTTTTTATCATGCTGTTTAGGTTCGCCATTGCTTCCCTCCCAAGGAGCAGGCGTCTTTTAATTTCATGGCTGCTGTTACAGTCTGCGGTGATCTCGTGCTACTTTGCAAAGCGAGTTGGGTGTGCTGTATAAGCAGATGGGTGGGGGTTTTGGGTGATGGGGGTGAAGGAAGACATTTTATCTCTAGTAAAGGATCGCATGATGTGAATTCACTGGATTTTACCCCCCCATCCCCCCCCCCCGTGTGGTTTCCCAAATAATTTCCCGACCAGCCACCGCGGAGACCTGAGTTTGTTCAGAGCAGCAGCCTGTAGCTGTCAGCGGATATTATGTTGGCTCCAAATGCAATATTGGAGATGATGAACATCTGTTGATAGCGCCTGCTGTCAGGGGCGGACGCGGCTGACTGATGTTGTGACAGAAATGGGGGAAACAAGAAGGAATTTGAATGAGGTGGTGAGACATATAGCAGTCCATCGTTTCTGGACTGCCTCCACAAATGCATCACTTTGGGAAGAAAATCAAATCAACGGCTTTCCCTGTTCGCCCACTTAACGTCAGAGGCCATTTCCTAGGAATCGTCTAACGTATCCCGCAGGTCAATGAAGGCGACCATAGTCTATTCTCAGTCCCTTTGGTATAATGTTAAGTCTTCTGCATTTGGTGAGAAAGATGATGTCTGTCTGTAGCTGTGCAAGTTTCTTCACAAGGTTGAAGGTATCTGAAGAAGTGAGCAGTGACTCACAAAAGCTCCTCCCCTGCCACAAATTTTGTCAGTCTTTACGGTGCTGCTGGACTCTTGCTCTTTTCTAATGGTACAGGCAGACTAACAGGGCTACCCATCTTGATGTATCTCCATAGTGTCTGTGCTTTGAGATGCTACATGTCGAATCATGGAATTGGAAGGGGCAATACAGTCCATCTAGTCTGACTCCCTGCTCAAGGTAGGATCAGCCTAGCCCTAAAGCATCCCTGACAAATGTTCGTCCAGCTACTACTTGAAGACTGCCAGTGTGGGGGAACTTACCGCCAGTTTGGTGTAGTGGTTGAGTGCGCGGACTCTAATCTGGGAGAACCGGGTTTGGTTCCCCACTCCTCCACTTGCACCTGGCTGGATGACCTTGGGCAAACCATAGTTCTGATAAGAGCTGTCCTTGAAAAAGAGCAGTTTCTGTCAGAGCTCTCTCAGACTGATTCAGTTTTTCTCTGTCTCAAAAGCCATAGCAAATGGCACAATTCCAACACAGTAAACAATAATACATATATACCTAAATCATAAATAGATTTCCCCAAAGATCAAAACACAATGTGACATAATATTTAATAATGATATCCATTTAAACCCCAACTAATAACATACTGCGAATATAACAAAAAAAGGTATCAATCTGGTATCAACTAATTACAAATATCGAGCACCAAATATCACATGTAGCCGGTGTGATGTAGTGGTTAAGAGTGTCGGACTAGTATCTGGAAGGCCCGGGTTTGAATCCCGCTGGGTGACCTTGGGCCATTAAAAAAAACTTTCAGGCTAACCTACTTCACAAAGTTGTTGTGGGAATAAAATGGAGGGGAGGAGAATGATGTAAGCAGCTTTGGCTCCCCATTGGGGAGAAAAGCGGGTTATAAAGGAATTAAATAAATAAATTAAATGTAAAATGATGAATGACGCAGATAAATGATAACCATTTATCTGATAATCAGCCATGATTGGGCCTGATTTCTTTTCTTGGTGCCTGTGTGGTTTCTCAGTGACCGCTGGTCCTTACTGTTCTGTTCTGTCCCATCAGTGCATCATGGCCGATCCTAGACAGGTCACGAGATACAACTTTTTTTGTTTGGTGTAGTGTTTAGGAGTGTGGACTCCAATCTGGGAGAACCAGGTTTTGTTCCTCACTCCTCCACATGCAGTGGCTGGTGTGGCCTTAGGTCAGTCACGAGTTCCTTCAGAGCTGTTCTCTCAAGGGCAGTCCTCGAAAGAGCTCGCTCAGCCCCATCTACCTCACAGGGTGTCTGTTGTGGGGAGGGGAAGGGAAAGGAGATTGTAAATCCAATCTCTTCTTCTTCTTTTTAACTTTCAGAGATTTGAAATCCCCTTCACATTTTTTTTCAACCTTTCACATTTTCCCACAAACCTGCGGCTTCCCCAGCGTTGCAGAGAAATGCTCCTTAGCTGTCATTGGCCCCATTCTGTGGATTTTTTGATCTCCATCTTGAGGTTCATGTTCAGCATTAGATATATGATGGCAATACCCCAGGGGCAAACTGTTGTGGGCCCCAATTAACCAGTTAAAAAGCAACATGTTAACACACACAGAAAGTTTAGCAGCAAAACTTCAAGGCTTAGACGTGGCAGGTTGAAGACTGAATATTTTCAGATTTCAGAACCTGTAAATCATCTTTATACGTTGGAAGAGAATTTCCCCCATGTCCCCTGATGTCTTTTTTAATTTCTCTCTCTCTTGCTGCTTTTAATAATTCTCTTATGAGTCTGGATTAACGTAACATTAAACTGTCAGAGAGGCTTGCAAGAAAGCTTCAGTTGGCGATTGCCAAAAGTAAGGATTATTATTTCATGTCAGTGTGAATGTACGTTTTTTTTCCTGTGATAAATGTAGCAAGTTATCAAAAGCTATGGAGCATGTCAGACTTTATTACTCTCCCGTACACCATAGGGAAAAGAAGACCAAATCTTGCTATAAATCGGTCTTTCACTTTTTTTTTTTTTAAAGGTATGACTGAAAAGGTATTATATTCTAGACATTTTTAGACTGTAAATTAGGTATCGGACACACCGAGATTTTTTAAAAAATTGTGATCATGGGCAACGCTTTTCTTTTTAGTGTTGGTGCTACGGATTGAAGATTTTAAATCAAGGTGATTTAAATCACTAATGAAAAGAAATATCAATTTTGACTTGGTTTTAATCAAGCTTCCAGTTTTGCAAAACTCATAAAAGGTTTTGTGTGTTTCCTGCACAACAATCTCCACGTATCATATTCCAATTAAGTGGAGTTTCTCTGGTATCTGGAGCAAAATTTTGGTCATGCGGTCCGCTTGTCTTTAGCCGGGCCGGTGTCAGCATACCCTCAGATGGGGCAGCTGCTGAGCCCCCGGCTCTATGGAGCCAAGAGGCAACATCAAGGTGTTGAACTCTATGGCCTGTTGCTAGACCTCCAGAGGAACAGGTTGGCCACTGTTTGAGACAGGATGCTGGACCAGATGGACCACTGGTCTGATCCTGCAGGGATCTTATGTTCTTAGGATGCTGGACTAGGTGGACCACTGGTCTGACCCAGCAGGGATTTCCTTATTTTCTTAGGGTGCTGGGCTAGATGGACCACTGGTCTGATCCAGCAGGGCTCTCCTTATGTTCTTAGGATGCTGGGCTAGATGGACCACTGGTCTGATCCAGCAGGGCTCTCCTTATGTTCTTAGGATGCTGGGCTAGATGGACCACTGGTCTGATCCAGCAGGGCTCTTCTTATGTTCTTAGGATGCTGGACTAGATGGACCACAGGTCTGATCCAGCAGGGCTCATCTTATGTTCTCAGGATGCTGGACCAGATGGACCACTGGTCTGATCCAGCAGGGCTCTTCTTATGTTCTTAAGATGCTGGACTAGATGAACCACTGGCCTGATCCAGCATGTCTTTTCCTGTGTCTTTATGGAACAACACTGGTTTACTAGATTTGTTTCGGTAAGCCCAAGCTGGGGCTTATTTCAGCACCATGCACTAGAGTAGTGCGATTTCCTAATGGAGAGATGGGTTTGTGGCGCGTTTTGCCCCAAAGGTTGACAGAGGAACCCTGCCCCCCACATAAGCATCATACACAAATTAACTGTCTGACCTTAAGCCTGGTTGCCCTGCTGTTATATTAACCAGTGAATGCATGGCCAGATAATTTGTTGACGTGTAATAGAAAGCAGAATGGGGAGAGGGGAAGACGAGAGAGCTTTGAGAGCGACGCTGAGCACGGAGGAATACACTGTTAGAAAGGCATATGCTGGTGATAACTGGGTTCATGTTCCGCTTGATTTAAAAGAAGTAAATCAATCTCAGTTTCGCCGCATGGGAGGATATGTAGTTACAAAAGGGTAGCACATTGAGTCTTAACCCCGGCTTCCTTTCTCTGCCAGAGAGGCATTATTATTTCAGCTACAGCCCATTCTGAGCCTTTTACACGCCTTGGCAAAGAATTCCCAGGGCTGTCGAGCTTATGGGTATAAAGAAAGGAACGCCGCAACAAAGACGCGCGCTCAAGAAATGATGGAAAGTGAGGAGCAGAGACATGAAGGAATGGAAAGGGATAATACGGGATCTAAAAGAGGGTTTCTGTTCTCAAGGGGGAAACTATTGGAGGGAAATAATAAAGCAGAGCATGAGACTTCGTAAGGTATGGTGTATATTTTGAGCAAAGAAAGAGCTGTGTGTCCGATACTAACGGTTTGGGTTTTCTGGAAAGATTGGAATTGGAAAATTTTTCATTGCTAGGTTGCCATCTCCAGGTTGGGAAATACCTTGAGATTTTGAGGGTAGAGCCTGAAGAGGGCGTGGTTTGGGGAGGGGAGGGACGTCAGTGGGATGTCATGCCATAGAGTCCACCTTCCAGAGCGGCCATTTTCTCCAAATGAACTAAACTCTGTTACCAGGAGATCAGTTGTAATAGTTGGAGACCTCCAGCCCCAAGGTGGAGGTTAGCAACTTTGTCCAGTGTCCCAAATAGAGCATGAATTGATTTAGCAAGTTTGGTTTTGAATTTTATTTTTTTAAAATCCAGTATGTTACATCTCCATTGGGGAGAAAGGCGGGCTGTAACTAAAGTAAATAACATAAATAAGTATTAATTTTGTGTCCTAATAGCAGCAAATGCTGGGACTGAAATATTTGATTGGGGGGGGGGGTTGCCAATTGTGTGTGGGTTAAGCTTTATGTGGGAGTTATTTTAATTGGACTAATAAGGTGTAAAGAACTGAAGACAGTATAGGACAGGCATCCATATTATGGTGCATAAAAACATAAGAACATAAGAGAAGCCAATGTTGGATCAGGCCAATGGCCCATCCAGTCCAACACTCTGTGTCACACAGTGGCCAGAAATACCAGGTGCCATCAGAAGGTCCACCAGTGGGGCCCTCCCACTGTTGCTGCCCCCAGCACCAAGAATACAGAGCATCACTTGCCCCAGGCTGAGAGTTCCTATCTAGACCTTGTGGCTAATGGCCACTGATGGACCTCTGCTCCATACGTTTATCTAATTCCCTCTTGAAGCCGTCCATGCTTGTAGCCGCCACCACCTCCTGTTGCAGTGAATTCCTGTGAGCAACATAAAACCTGCCAACACCTTTTCTGGCACCCACCAAGTGTTCATAGAAAGCAGATGGGGCCAGGTAGGGCTTTTGTCCAACAAGTTATCTAATTGACTATTGGAGATTTGATTGGCTGGGCAGATTTTGGGTTTTTTTAAATTATGCTTTGGCAGCAGCTGCTAAGAACATAAGAGAAGCCAATGTTGGATCAGGCCAGTGGCCCATCCAGTCCAGCACTCTCTGTCACACAGTGGCCCAAAATACCAGGTGCCATCAGGAGGTCCACCAGTGGGGCCAGGACACTAGGAGCCCTCCCACTGTTGCCCTCCCCCCCAAACACCAAGAGATCACAGGACAGACTAACACAAAGTGGTGATCAGTATTTCCCTGGACGTATAAGAAAGAACATAAGAACATAAGAGAAGCCAATGTTGGATCAGGCCAATGGCCTATCCAGCCCAACACTCTGTGTCACACCATGGTCAAAAATACCAGGTGCTGTCAGGAGGTCCACCAGTGGGGCCAGGACACTAGAAGCCCTCCCACTGTTGCTCCCCCCACCCCCAAGCACCAAGAATACAGAGACTCTTGCTTATTTCTACTGCTACAGACAGACTAACATGGCTACCCATCTTGATCTGTTTCCATGCAAGATCACCACTGCTCCCTCTGAGCTACGGGGTCCTGTGAGCAGAAATTCTACTTTCTGAGCTAATGGCATTAAAATTGTGAGCAGGTGATTGGGCTGTTGCATCAATTGGTTTGCTCTGGAGCCATCCTTCCTGAGCTAAGAGAAAAATGTGGAAGCCGGAGGCTAAAAAACTGTGAGCTAGCTCACACTGACTCAGCTTAGAGGGAACACTGCCTGTTACCTGGTCTCTTTTTAACTGGAGATGCCAGGGATTGAACCTGGGACCTTCTACATACCAGGCGGATGCTCTTCCACCAAGCCCACAGCACCTCCCTTAACACATGAAGCTGCCTTATAATGAATCAGACTTTTGATCCATCAAGGTCGGTATAGTCTACTCATACTGGCAGTAGCTCTCCAGGGTCTCAGGTTAAGGGGTTCCAGCCAATGTGAGCAAAAATTCTACTTGGTGAGCTACTGGCATTAAAGTTGTGAGCGAGCGATTTGGCGACTGCGTAAATCAGTTTGCTCTGGAGCCCTCCTTCCTGAGCGAAGACAAGAATGTGTGAGCCGGAGGCTAAAAAACGGTGAGCTAGCTCACGCTAACTCAGCTTAGAGGGAACACTGGTGCCAGCCTCCAGGTGGGACCTGGCGATCCCCTGGAATTACAGCTCATCTCCAGACTAAGGAGATCAGATCCCTTGGAGAAAATGGAAGCTTTGAGAGAGAGAAGAAGAGATTGGATTTATACCCCTGCCCTTCACGTGGAGTCTCAGAGCGCCTTACAAACTCCTTTCCCTTCCCCTCCCCACAACAGGCACCCTGTGAGGTGGGTGGGGCTGAAAGAGCTCTGACACAAACTGCTCTTTTTCAAGGACAGCTGTGCCAGAGCTTGCGACTGACCCAAGGTCACATCAGCAGGTGCACGTGGAGGAGTGGGGGGAATCAAACCCGGTTCTCCCAGATTAGAGTCCGCACACTTAACCGCTACACCAAACTGGCTCTTTGGAGGGTGAACTCTATGGCATTGTGTCCCACTGAGGTCCCTGTCCTCCCCAGGATCCATCCCCAAATCTCCAGGAGTTTCCCAACCTGGATCTGGCAACACTTACCCCCCCCCCCCATCCCCTGCTGGTGGCCAGGGGGGACCTGGCAACCCTATCTCAGGTTGAGGCCTTTCACATCATCTATGACCTGATCCTGTTAACTGGAGATGCCGGGGATTGAACCTGGAGCCTTCTGCATCCCAAGCAGATGATTTACCACTGAGCCAGGGGCCTCTCCTACTTAAATCAAGTTTCAGGGGGATGCCTCCACTTTGGGGCCATTGCCTGAAAGTCGTCAGCATCCCTTCTGGGAGCTCTGCCATCCAATAAAAATTGTTTTATTAAGGGAGACACATTCTCATTTTGGGATCTTATTACTTAATGCTGCAACTTGGAAATTGGTTTTAGATTTATGTCTTGAGTTATGGCTGATGCTTTAGTCTGGCTTACTGATTTGTTTTAATTGATTATATTGATGATGATTTATGTTGCGCATCCCTTTCGGAGTACTTAAGGATGAGAATTAGTCTAATTCATTTTGTAAATAAATAAGTCTTGATCCTGGAGCTATTTTTTTATAGTGAAGGAGAAAAAAATTAAGTATAGGACAAATGCGGATGATGAAGTTTTATTTCCAGTTGCCAGGCCATACGTTCTAGGAACATAAGGGAAGCTGTGCTGGATCAGGCCAGTGGCCCATCCAGTCCAACACTCTGTGTCGCACAGTGGCCAAAACCCAGGTGACTTCAGGAGGTCCATGAGCAGGACCAGAACTGCAGAAGCCCTCTCACAGTTGCCCCCAAGCACCAAGAATACAGAGCATCACTGCCCCAGACATAGGCTGATTTCGCACTAGAGCTGCCTCACTGTTGCACCGCCGTTTGCCCCGGTTCTATTGGTCTGTTGTGCAATTTCACACCCGAAGAGGCGGGGCGTCATTTTGACTCGTGGCTTCGCCCGATTTCCCCCGCAGTTTCGTGATCCTGTTTTTTGAGGATCACGAAACTGCGGAGGAAATCGGACGAAGCCGCGGGTCAAATGCAGCCCCACGGCTTCGGGTGTGAAATTGACCAATAGTATCGGGGCAAACGGCGGTGGAACATTGAGGCAGCTCTAGTGCGAGATCAGCCATAGTGTTCTGTCTATAAGAACATAAGAGAAGCCATGTTGGATCAGGCCAATGGCCCAGCCAAGTCCAACACTCTGTGCCACACAGTGGCCAAAACCCAGGGGCCATCAGGAGGTCCTCCAGCAGGGCCAGAACTCCAGAAGCCCTCCCAATGGGCAGGAGGAGAGAGTGATGTGAGCTCCCTTGGTTCCCCATTGGGAAGAAAGGCGGGAGACAAAATGAAGAAAGTAAATTAAGACAGCAGAGAATCATCCTACCCATTATTTCCCTGGTGCATTCCTTATAACATTTGGGACGATTTTGGATATGCATAGCCATTGCAAGGGTGAAGTCTTGGATTGGGGAATGGGTTCAAATCCCTCCCCCCCAATAACTGTGGTAGAGAAAGGTGTGGTCTAAATGAAGGAAATAAATATTGGGGAGAAAAGTGGGCAGTAAACTGCAGGCTGTGGAAGGTCGGTAGTTCAGCAGTTCGAGACCTGAGTTGCCGCATGACGGAGTGAGCTTCCGTCTCTAGTTCCAGCTCCTGCCAACCTAGCAGTTCTAAAGCAAGAAATTGCAAGTAGATAAATAGGTACCACTTCAGTGGGAAGGTAACAGCATTTTCTGTGCGCCTCGGTGTTTAGTCATGCTGGCCACATGACCACGGAAATGTCTTCGGACAGTGCTGGCTCTTTGGCTTTGAAACAGAGATGAGCACCGCAACCCTAGAGTCGGATTCGACTGGCTTTCGAGCAAGGGAACCTTTACCTTTAAACAAAAAACCCACATGATTTCCTGTGGAATCTCTTGCCTACAGACCAGCTTTCAGTCTCCTTTCCCAGTATTTTCTCATGTCCATCAATGGCAAACCTTCTGACATGTTTATTCCCCCCCAATGAAACTGAGTCTTGAAAAAGTGCCCTGAACTCTTTCACCTGAACACACCTGGTTGGCCCTGTTTGTTTTTCTCACCCTGGGCGATTCTGTATTGGCGTTTCTCTCTGTTGTTTTATGGAAACCACATTGGAACAGAAATTCCCCTCTGCATTGCATGCTTCTTTTCACTTTCTTTTTCATGGTACCCTCTACACTGCATGCCACTTCCGCTTCCTTTGTTCGTTGGATTTTATGGTACCTGCCATGCTGCATGCCGCTTTCACTTTCTTTGATCATCGGATGTTATGGTACCCTCTACATTTCATGCTGCTTTCACTTTCTTTGATCATCAGATTTTATGGTGCCCTCTACACTGCATGCCGCTTTCGCTTTCTTCAATTCTTGAGTTTTATGGTACCTTCTGCATAGATTTATGGCCGTTCAGGGGTGACTTCGGGGTCAGTATGGCGTTGCCCCGGGGTATTTGAATGGGGTTTTGAGCTGCGCTTTCCCTCAGTGTTGGCAAAATGTGGAGCCAATGCCAGATGCAGAATCGCCCCCTGTTGTTTTAAGAGCAGTTGCTAATGTGGGTTCCCTCCAGCCGACTCCTTCCCCAGGATCATCCTGTGGGCCGAGACGACTCCAGTTGACCTAGCGTGGCAATAAGTCCTTACAGTTTTTGAGTTACGATAAATAGTTATTACCCTGAGATGAACACTTTGGGCAGCGGCGCGATGAGTGCGATGGGAAGGAGAGCCGAGCTTAGCCGCAAAATGCTCTGCTCTCTGAACGCGGCGGTGTGTCTGTTTTAGTAAAATGTACCGACTGGCCTCTGCCTGTGGGAGAGACCATTTCTGGCGGCTAAATCGCCACGAATGAGAGGAGCATTTCATCAGGCAGTGATTAAACCTCGTTTCGTTCAAAGGTTGCTTATTTGATAGACCCAAAGTGTGAAAATTGCCGAACGGTGTTACAGATTACTCCAACAGTGGATGTAGACATCGATCGCTGGTGCAGCGCAGTGGTTAGTGTGTTGAAACTGGGATCTGGAAGACCCAGGTTCGAATCCCCATTCTACTGTGGAAGCTTTCTCTGTGACCCTGGGGCAGTCACACACTCTCAGCCTAGCCTACCCGATAGGGTTGTTGTGAGGATAATGCGGAGGAGAGGAGAATAATGCAAGCCACTTCGAGGCCCCCTTGAGGAGAGAGGTTAGGGGGAGGTACAAATGAAGTAAATAAATAGCAGAGAATCAGTGTCTACCTTATTACCTGGTGCATTTATTTAAATTTTGGGAAGAAGAGATTGGATTTATACTCAGCCCTTCACTCGGAGTCTCAGAGCAGCTTACAAACTCCTTTCCCTTCCCCTCCCCATAATAGACACCCTGTGAGGTAGGTGGGGCTGAGAGAGCTCTTGACAGAAAAAAACCCCTCTTGAGAGAACAGCTCTGAGAGAACTTGGTGTCACACCAGCAGCTGCATGTGGAGCAGTGGGGACTCAAACCTGGCTCTCCCAGATTAGAGTCCGCCACTCTTAACCCCTACACCAAGCTGGCTTCAAGAGGTGAATGTTGTCGCCTCTCAGCGACTGGGGTGAACAACTGGAAGCCCTTGGACTAAATCTGCCCACCTTAAGGGATACCACTCATGCCTCCCCCCCCTCCCCAGATGCAAACCTAGAGGTAAAAGAATGGTCAACAGGGCTTGGCAGCACTGATCATCCACCTTTTAGTTTGTGCTCGAAACAATCCTGCGAGAAAAGCTGCCGAGCATCACCACGTTCACATCCTCTCACTTCCCAGGAAGTTCACAAAACTATACAGGGCGTCGCCCCATTTTATCCTCACAACAACTTTGCGAGGTAGAAGAATAGCAGACCAAGAGCTAGTGGCTTCCCCACAGCTACTCAATGAAATTCGTGGTGGTGGTGGTGGGGATTTGAACCAACTCTCCCGTCCAAAGCTACGCAACTGCAATGGCCATCCATATCTCAAAGCATCCCAGAGCCAGTTTTGGTGTAGTGGTCAGGAGCGCAGACTCTAATCTGGGAGAGCTGGGTTTCATTCCCCACGCCTCCACATGCGGCCGCTGGTGTGACCTTGGGTCAGTCACAAGTTCTCTCAGAGCTGTTCTGTCACTGCTCTCTCAGCCACACCTACCTCACAGGGTGTCTGTTGTGGGGAGGGGAAGGGAAGGAAGATGGTAAGCTGCTCTGAGACTGCACTAACTGAAGGAGTCTCCACTGACTCTGAAGATTCCATTAATGCTCTGAGACTCCACTTACTGAAGGGTGGGGTATAAATCCAATCTCCTCCTCCTCCTCCTCCTCCTCCTCCTCATATCTTTCATTCATTGCATCTGTTAGCGATCACAGTCCTGCCTTGGTACCCAATGGTTCGTAATCCCTCTGCATTTCATTTCACCTGCCATGTCTGCTTTCCTGATGTGTCAAGCTGTTGCTCCTGCTGTTACGCGTCCCTGCTGCGTTTCCTGGCACGACCTGTGTTTCCCCCCCCTCCAACTGCATTCTCGGTGTTCATTGAAGTGTCCTTAGGGGGGAAGCAAAGCCAAAGTCGTTTCTTGAGCAGACGTCTTCAGATCTTCACCCCCTCGTGCATCTGATCTGGCTCGTTTTGCAGTTTCCAGGAGCAATCGCACGTTGATACGGATTATGGTTTTGTGATAGTTAAGAATAGAGGTTGAAACATTCTATTATAGGTTAATGTATATATTTTCTGAGAGTGTTTTGATATTGTGAAGGCTCATGGCCACACACAATAAAACAATACCTACCTACCTACCTACCTACCTACCTAATGAAGCTGAGCCCACAAGTAAACAGGACAGGAATTGATCTGAAGAATAATAATGTAATAGTTCGTGTGTTCACTGGAAGATGCAGAGACAATAAAATGTCAACCTTTCCCTTGTATTTGGACTCTTGACCAGTGTTCCCTCTAAGCTGAGTTAGTGTGAGCCAGCTCACAGTTTTTTAGCCTCCGGCTCACACATTTTTGTCTTGGCTCAGAAAGGAGGGCTCCAGAGCAAACCAATGTATGCAGTAGCCAAACCGCTCGCTCACAGCTTTAATGCCAGGAGCTCACAAAGTAGAAATTCTGCTCATAGGACTCCACAGCTTAGAAGGAACATTGCTCTTGACTGACCCTGAAGAAAGTGGAAGGGGTTAAGAAATATCCCTGTTATCACAACAGCTTTTTCAGATTTCCCATTAGAACATAAGAGAAGCCAATGCTGGATCAGGCCAATGGCCCATCCAGTCCAACACTCTGTCACTCAGGGCCAAAAATACCAGGGGCCACCAGGAGGTCCAGCAGTGGGGCCAGGACACTAGAAGCCCTCCCCCCCCCCAGGCACCAAGAATACAGAGCATCCCTTGCCCCAGCCTGAGAGTTCCTATCTATGAAATAGATAGCTAATAGCCACTGGTGGACCTCTGCTCCATATGTTTATCTAATTCCCTCTTGAAGCCGTCCATGCTCGTAGCCTCCGCCACCTCCTGTGGCAGTGAATTCCACGTGTTAATCCCTCTTGGGAATCCTTTTGACTTGGATAAGTCCTTGCATGTTAGCTGATGAATCTCTACAGGTTGGAGAAGGTTCAGGGGCACACTCCTGGTTTGTATAAAGCGCTGGCCAGGTTTGTTAGGCCTTGCCGTCTTCTGCTGTGGGAAAACCAACATACAACAAGTACCGTGCACAGATGATTATAATTTTGAGATTCTTGGAGATAATTTTTGATATTTTTGATTAAGATGATTTATTATATATGTAGAAATTATTGTAAAATATATTAAATTATGTATGATACGTTATAATCATCTGTGCACGGTACTTGTTGTATGTTGGTTTTCCTACTTACCGTGGGTCCTTGTTTGGTTTTGTGAATTGCTGTATTGGGTCTTCTGCTATGGGTCATCATAACGCATGCCTTTACTGCATTTAATTTGCTAGACTCTCCTAATGTGCCTAACTTGTGTCCAGGGGCAGTCGGCCTCTGAATCCCAGTGCCAGGAAGCAACACCAGGGGAAGGCCTTGGCCCGCAGTCTGCCAGAACTGAGCAAGGCTGTTAATGTTAGAACGTTTTGGAGGACATCAGTTCATTGGGTTACCATGAGTCAGAAGTGACCCAATGGCATGTAACACATACACACACACACACACAAACACAGTATACATGCAACATACACAAACGCACACACAGTATTTTTTATTATTATTGCTAATTTGGATTCTAATCCCGCCCTCCCCTTAACGGGCTCAAAACAACAAAAGAAGGCCGAGCGCCGAAGAATAGATTCTTTTGAACTATGGTGCTGGAGAAGACTCTTGAGAGTCCCTTGGACTGCAAGAAGATCAAATCAGTCAATCCTAAAAGAAATCAACCCTGACTGTTCCCTGGAAGGCCAGATAACGAAACTGAAGCTCAAATACTTTGGCCACCCAATGAGAAGGGAGCACTCACTGGAGAAGACCCTGATGCTGGGAAAGATTGAAGGTCAAAGAAGATGGGGACGGCAAAGGATGAGATGGTTAGACAGTGTCATAGATGCAACGAACATGAAATTGAGCCAACTTCAGAGGACGGCGGAAAACAGGAGGGCCTGGCGGGATCTGGTCCATGGGGTCGCAAAGAGTCGGACTCGACTGTGCGACTGAACAACAACAACAACAACAAAATAAACACAATACAATTAAAGCAACGTTAAAACATGTAAAACATACAACTCTTATAAAAGGCCAGGTGCCTCCGTGGTTGATAGTACTGGGAATAAGTTTCCCAGAGATCTGTACAATCTGGGATCTCAGGTCATAAAATAGGGGCCGACCCAAGCTGTAAATGGGGCCGACTTGGGGGGGGGGGGTTACCCCTGCTGCCTCAACTGAAAGCCGGGTGGAAGAGCTCCGTCTTGCAGTACAGGTGGTGAGAACCATCTCCATCTCACCTGAGCTCCTTTGGAGGCAGAAGGAATATTTTGGCATTGCTGATGCATATAATTATTTTAAAAGATGGGTAGCTGTGTTGGTCTGGCTGTAGCCGTAGAAAAGAGCAAGAGTCCAGTAGAAAGACGAACAAAATCTGTGGCAGGGTAGGAGCTTTCATGAGTCACAGCTGTATCTGAAGAAGTGAGCAGTGACTCATGAAAGCTCATCCCCTGCCACAGATTTTGTTCATCTTTAAAGGTGTTACTGGACTCTAGATAATTTTTTTGTTGTTCTTCTTTTGGCGCTGGGATGTTGGATTAATGAAACTGCCTTGTTTGCTCAACGGCCGTATTTTTCTCCAAAGGAAACTTGTTTTTTCTTCCTTTCCAGCGGTCACAATTGCTCCCGACAGAGAAATCTCCCTAACGTACTGTGTACTTGTCTTATCTTTTCCCAGGTACAGATGCTGAGCGGGATACGGCTATCAAACTTGCACAGGAAAGAGCGGAAATCGTTGCCAAGTATGACCGAGTAAGTTCTGTGCAGTGGCAGTGACCAAAAAGCAAATTGTATGCTAGGGGATTATTCTGAAGAAAAAAACACGGAAAGTATTTGTTTTCTTCATTTATACCCCACAGTCCTCCCCAGTGGAGACCAGTGTTCCCTCTAAGCTGAGTTAGTATGAGCTAGCTCAGTTTTTTAGCCTCCGGCTCACACATTCTTGTCTTATGTCAGGAAGGATGGCTCCAGAGCAAACTAATTGATGCAGTAGCCAAATCGCTCACTCACAACTTTAAGCTCACCAAGTAGAATTTTTGCTCACAAGACTATACAGCTTAGAGGGAGCACTGGTGGAGACCCACATAAGAACATAAGAGAAGCCATATTGGATCAGGCCAGTGGCCCATCCAGTCCAACACTCTGTGTCACACAGTGGCCAAAACTCAGGGGCCATTAGGAGGTCCACCAGCAGGGCCAGAACTCCAGAAGCCCTCCCAGTGTTGCCCCCCCAAGCACCAGGAATACAGAGCATCACTGCCTCAGACGTAAGAACATAAGAGAAGCCATGCTGGATGAGGCCAGTGGCCCCATCAGTCCAACACTGTGTCACACAGTGGCCGAACCCCAAATTGATCTCCGGGTAAGAGAGATCAATTCACCTGGAGGAAATGGTCACTTTGGAAGGTGGACTCTATGGCATTATACCCTGTTGAAGTCCCTTCCTTACCTGAACCCAGCCCTCCTCAGGACCAGCCCCTTCCCCAAATCTCCAGGTATCTCCCTACCAGGAGCTGGCAACCCTACCGGTTGAGTTCCATGGCTCAGCAGGGATTCAAGACAAATGTGGACAGTCACAACCTTGTCTAAAAATAACTACCGAGAAAACAAGTCGTGAGAGTCTGACCCACAAATCAAGGTAGTCAACAAGACGTACAATACATTTTCTATACATTGCTGCCAATAAACACTACATAACAACAGGGAACAGATTCCATCAAGTCATAAGAAAATCCTTGTATAAGAGTAAATCAGCGTCGTCTCCAGATTTTCTAACAGCGTTTCAAAAACCAGATCTTCCCCAGGAAATATTCTGTGCAGTGGTACAAGAGCTTCCGTGTTCATATAGTGCTATCCCAGGACCAGGAATAATATAATGCATTCAGTAGTAGGAGGCTGATCTCAAGACCATGCAGGCCGCAAACATGCGGCTCAGTTTCTGACGGATCCCAGGCGCCTGAGGAAGATCCAGTTTTTGAAACATCGTTGTCATAAAATCTGGAGACCACGTTGATGCAGACTTTTACAAGGATTTTCTTATAATTTGATGGAATTTTGTTCACTGTTGTTTTGTAGTGTTTATTGACAGCAATATATGGAGAATTTTTGTAAGTGTTGTTGACTACCTTGATTTGTGGGTCACACTCTCACAACTGTTTTCTCAGTACCTATTTTCAGCAGGGATCCCAGACCCTAGTCCAGTACTCTGACCCCCTAAGAAGAAGAGAAGAGAGAGGAGATTGGATTTATACCCTGCCCTTCCCTCGGAGTCTCAGAGCGGCTTACAAACTCCTCTCCTTTACCCTCCCCACAACAGACACCCTGTGAGGTAGGTGGGGCTGAGAGAACTCTTTCCAGAACTGTCCTTGAGAGAACAGCTCTGACAGAACTATGGATTGTCCAAGGTCATCCAGCAGCTGTGAGTGGAGGAGTGGGGAATCAAATCTGGTTCTCCCAGATTAGCGTCTGCACACTTAACCACTACACTAAACTGGCTGTCTACATCAAACCACTTCACCAAACCACTACACCGATCCACTACACCTACGCCTGAATGGATCCTCTGCTTGGCGATTCTGTGGACAGTAGTGAAGCTGTAGATTACAAATGATGACTGGCTGTAAGTCAATTAATTTGTCTCTTTTTTCCCCCTTCCATTTTGTTTCGTCGTAGGGACGAGAAGGCATGCAGATTGAACCTTGGGAAGATGCCGACTACCTTCTTTACAAAGTCACCGACAGATTTGGTTTTCTACAGTAAGTCGCATAGCTCGGGGAGGGGGATTAAGTTGCCAAGTTTGCGTGCGTTGTTGACTTTCGTTTTCGCGCGCCTATTTGCTCAAGAGTATCGACTGCTTACATTTAGCAGAATTGCTTCACAAATGGGATTCCATTTGGAGAATAAAATGTAAATGGCCTTGCACACTGCGTTCTGGTTGTTTATATTCCCCACTTTTCTTGTTCTGCGATTTGAAATTGATCTGCCGTTGATGATAGAAAAATACCAGACCTTGGCTTTTCCTGCATGCAGAAGTAACAATAAGAGACTATAAACAACTGAATGCTGTTCGGAGAAGAGAGATTTCATAAGATAAGCTGTTGTTCCTGTTTTTCTTCCCATGGGTGGGTGGGGGTGGGGGTGGATGGCGGTTCATTAATAGCAGAAGCGTATAGAAACTACCTGCATCTATATCGGTCACTGAGCATAACGATGGAAAAGTAGAAAGAATCTTTGTGCTTTCCACAATCCATAGTGGAATGCATACAGAGCATAAGAACATAAGAAGAAGAACCCTTCTGGATCAGACCAGTGGTCCCTCTAGCCTAGCATCCTGTCTCACACAGTGGCCAACCAGTTCCTCTGGATGGCCAACAGCAGGGCAAAGAGACTGAGGCCTCCATAACCCTGCTGGATCAGACCGGTGGCCCATCTAGTCCAGCATCCTAAGAGCATAAGAAGAGCCCTGCTGGGTCAGACCAGTGGCCCATCTAGTCCAGCATCCTAAGAGCATAAGAAGAGCCCTGCTGGATCAGACCAGTGGCCCATCTAGTCCAGCATCCTAAGAGCATAAGAAGAGCCCTGCTGGATCAGACCAATAGTCCATCTAGTCCAGCATCCTACGAACATCAGAAGAGCCCTGCTGGATCAGACCAATAGTCCATCTAGTCCAGCATCCGAAGAACATCAGAAGACCCCTGCTGGGTCAGACCAGTGGTCCATCTA
The DNA here is from genome assembly GCF_001447785.1 of Gekko japonicus. NCBI lineage: Eukaryota > Metazoa > Chordata > Lepidosauria > Squamata > Gekkonidae > Gekko > Gekko japonicus. The sequence goes on from NW_015160347.1 coordinate 88,316, forward strand.
GTCCAGCATCCTGTCTCACACAGTACCCAACCAGTTCCTCTGGACAGCCAGCAACAGGTCATGGAGGCCAAGGCCTTCCCCTGATGTTGCCTTCTGGCTCTGGGATTCAGAGGATTAGTGCCTCTGAATGTGGAGGTTTCCTCAGTCACCACAGCTAGTAGCCACTGATAGACTTATCCTCCATAAATCTATCTAATCCCCCTTTAAAGCTGTTTATTCCAGTGGCCATCACTACCATCCTCTGACAGCAAATTCCCCATTTTAATCACTCTCTGTGTAAAGTAGTGTTTCTTTTTGTCCGTCCTGAACCTACTGCCCATCAGCTTCCTTGGATGCCCTCGAGTTCTAGAATTTTGGGAGAGGGAGATAAAGTTCTTTTGGTCAACTCCACCCCACACATCATTCTATAAACCTCTCTCATGTCTCCCCTTAGTCGTCTCTTTTCTAAACTGAAAAGTCCCAGACAGTTCTCAATCCCCGAACATCAGTTAGGACGCTCACCTGTCTCCAGCAGATGTCTGCCAGGGAGTGCCCGTCAGCCAGTGAGCCAGCGGTAATTGGGACCTGGGCTTCCTCTTGCGGTGAGGGTCGGAGACAAGGTCTTGGAGCAGGGAGCTTAGCGTGTTGCCTACGTGTCCGTCGAGAAGCTTTAAGCAGGTGTGAAGAGAAGGTGGCATGCTTCAAGGCCCGCCTTCTGGGAGAAGATTGAATGAGGATCGTGGCAGGGGTGGGTGTCGTGCCACGCAGACAGACAGTGATAAGGGGTGGCTGGTTAGGCATGGGAGTGGTCCAATTCTGATCCGAGGGTCGAGCACCAGGTCCAAGTGTGAGAGCTTGATGGGTCGTGGTGCAAAGGTCAGTTCCAAGAGAGGTAGCTCAACTCCGAGAGTCGTAGTCAGAGGTGGTCCAAGACTGATCCGAGGGTCGAGCACCAGGTCCAAGTGTGAGAGCTTGATGGGTCGTGGTGCAAAGGTCAATTCCGAGAGAGGTAGCTCAACTCTGAGAGTCGTAGTCAGAGGTGGTCCAAGAAGTCACAATGGTAGAACAGAGTCCAGTTCAAGGGTCGTCAGGATGCCAGGCAGGTTCAGGTGAAGTGGTCGTGTGGTCGGAGGCATTTCAACTCGTTGCTTCCACGCCTGCTCGTCTTCTAAAGGTGAAGGTCTCCCTTGCTCGAAAGCCAGTCGAATCCGACTCTACGGTTGCGGTGCTCATCTCCGTTTCCAAGCTGAAGAGCCAGGGCTGTCCGAAGACTTCTCTGTGGTCATGTGGCCAGCGTGACTCAACGCCGAGGCGCACAGAATGCTGTTACCTAAGCGGCTCCGGGGATTCAGGAGGGTGAGGCAGCCGGCGACAGCGTATCTGAGCCCGGATCCGGGGCTGGGGTTGGCAGAGCATCGCCCTGCTCTGTCAGCTCCTCATCGCCCAAAGGCCAGTCACCCATGCCAGATAGTGAACTGAGACCGGCTTCCTCCTCATCCCCCTTCTTCTTGGTCCCAGGCTGATCCACGAAAGTGCAAATTTTAGGGGTCTAAAGCTGCCGGCCCTCCTGTCTCCCCCCCCCCTGATGTTGCGGACAGTTCTGGGGCTGCCTCATTGGAGTCTGGGGAAGGGGGCGGAGCTGGTGAGGAGGATGTGCCTCTCTGTTGGGCCCTCTTCCTGCCTTTCTCTGCGGGCCTTTGGAGGGTTAACAAGTTCAGCAGCTTCCTCCAGGGGGCAGCAGAGCTGTTTGTGGATCCCAGCTGTTTCTGTACAGATCTCTGTTTGCGGAAGATGTTAGAGCTGAACTGAATGTTACATGTGAGCAGTGCTCCCTGTAACCCGTGGAGTCTTGTGAGCACAAATTCTACTTTGTGAGCTACCGGCATTAAAGCTGTGAGTGAGCGATTTGGCCGCAGCGTAAATTAGTTTAACGTAAGAACATAAGAGAAGCCAATGTCGGATCAGGCCAGTGGCCCGTCCAGTCCAACGCTCTGTGTCACACAGTGGCCAAAAAGACCAGGTGCCATCAGGGGGGGCCAGCAGTGGGGCCAGGACACTAGAAGCCCCCCACTGTTGCCCCCCCCCAAGCACCAAGAATACAGAGCATCCCTTGCCCAGTTTGCTCTGGAGCCATCCTTCCTGAGCTAGGAGGAAAATGTTTGAGCCAGCGGCTGAAAAACTGTGAGCTAGCTCACACTAGCTCAGCTTAGAGGGAACACTGCCTGTGACCCAAATCTGCTGGGGAGGGGGTCCCCACGGCTTAACTCACAGGACAGGTAACATCGTGGAACCCCCGCGTTACCAGTTTCCATTCACAAGCGTGGTGTGCGTGGGGGAGAAAGTAGGGCCTCAGACTCCCCCCCCCCTGCTGTTTTCTCTTACTGTGACATGTGGAGCCCCAAGCACGAAGCAAATGCTCCCCCCCCCTGCCGCCGCCATTTTGGCTTGAGAAAACAGCACGTGAGGGAAGGCTGAAGCTCCTATTCCCTCCACGTCATGCTTGCAAGCAGAATCTGGCCCTACAGCGCTTGGGAACCAGAGTTTCCCAGATGTTATGCTTACCTTGAGTGGAGTCAGTGAACTCCCAGCTTGACTCAGGCCAGATGTAATGTTTGGTTGAGCCCTTAGATTCTTGGTTCATGACCGTCAGGGAGTGTCCTACAGGCACTGCTCTAGTGCTTCTTTGATCCCTGTACTGGACAGGTTTCTGCCCATCTCCTCCTCTTGGGGCTAGGAGGCAGACACACGGGGGGTGACTTCACATGTGCTGTTGTGTCGCATAGGGTAGCTCTAGGAATCACTGGAGACTCTATGATATAACTGTAGAGTTTCCAGTCCTTCCTAGAGCTACCTTCTGTGTTTTCCACAGAAATGCATGTGACACCACTGTCTTTGTCTGTCTGTCTGTCTGTCTGTTGTCTGTCTATCTATCATCTATCTATCTATCTATCTATCTATCTATCTATCTATCTATCTATCTATCTATCTATCATCTATCTATCTTGCCGCCACTTAGAGAATCAGTTTGGTGTAGTGGTGTAGTGGTTAGGAGCACGGACACTGATCTGGGAGAACCGGGTTTGATTCCCCACTCCTCCACATATAGGAGGCAACATCAGGGGAAGGTCTCAGCCTCTATGCCCAGTTATTGGCCTCCATGAACTAGTTGGCCACTGTGTAAGACAAGACGCTGGACTAGAAGGACCACTGGTCTTATCCAGCAAGGCTGTTCTTATGTTCTTTGGATGCTGGATTAGATGGACCACTGGTCTGATCCAGCAGGGTTGTTCTCATGTTCTTCGGATGCTGGACTAGATGGACCACTGGTCTGATCCAGCAGGGCTCTTCTTATGTTCTTAGGATGCTGGACTAGATGGACCATTCGTCTGTTACAGCAGGGCTCTTCTTATGTTCTCATTCTTCTGCTGACTGATAGCAACTATAACACACATGAAGCTGCCTTATACAGAATCCTCTGCTGACTGATAGCAACTAGAACACACATGAAGCTGCCTTATACAGAATCAGACCACTGGTCCATCAAGGTTGGTATTGTCTACCCTGTGGTTCCCAACTTTTTTCGGATGGTGACCAACATATCCAAGTGTACATTGTACAGTGACCCATCCAGGGGTGGTCCATGTTTTTTTGGTGCCATGGGGAAACTATGCCCTTGGCATCCGTCTGTTCCAACATACTGGTTTTGTCAGACTCCTAGACAAGTTACTTTCAACAACACTCTTTTTTGGCAGTGATTTGTTTATTGAGATATAGACATGTTCCAGGCTAGAACAGTACCGTTAAAAACATATAAGGGCCCAATGAAAGTTCAAGTGGCCTTAACACAAGGGCCAATACACAAACAGTCTGCTATTTGCTTGAGGACACTCTAGCAGTGACTAAGATAGCCACACAGGTGCTTTTTGGGCCTAAATTGGAAAGTGTTCTAATTCAGCAGCTGTGCCTTTGACACCAGCCCCACGACTCTCATCTTTAGAGGCCTCACAAACATCTTTGTCTTGTGTCTATAGATCCTGCTGCTTAACCTTCCTTTTTCTTGGTCCAGTATCAACTTATTGGTTATCTTATTGTAATATGTATTATTGTTAAAAGTAAAGGTAAAGGTTCCCTTGCTCGAAAGCCAGTCGAGTCTGACTCTAGGGTTTCGGTGCTCATCTCCGTTTCAAAGCCGAAGAGCCAGCGCTGTCCGAAGACGTTTCCGTGGTCATGTGGCCAGCATGACTAAACACCAAGGTGCACGGAACGCTGTTACCTTCCCACCAAAGTGGTACCTATTTATCTACTTGCAATTTCTTGCTTTCGAACTGCTAGGTTGGCGGGAGCTGGAGCTAGAGACGGGAGCTCACTCCATCATGCGGCACCCGGGTCTCGAACTGCTGAACTACCGACCTTCCACAGCCTGCAGTTCAGCATCTTAACCACTTGAGCCACCGCAGCTCTTTTTGTTATTATTTTTATTATTTTGTTCCGTGTACCTCA
>NW_015160347.1:96033-107256 GCF_001447785.1 Gekko japonicus
GTGAGACAGGATCCTGGATCAGATGGACCACTGGTCGGATCCAGCAGGGCTCTTCTTATGTTCTTATGGAGGCCGGATGCTGGACTAGATGGACCACTGGTCGGATCCAGCAGGGATGTTCTTATGCAGGCCTCGGTCTCTCTGCCCTATTGTTGGCTATCCAGAGGAACAGGTTGGCCACTGTGTGAGACAGGATCCTGGATCAGATGGACCACTGGTCGGATCCAGCAGGGCTCTTCTTATGTTCTTATGGAGGCCGGATGCTGGACTAGATGGACCACTGGTCGGATCCAGCAGGGCTCTTCTTATATTCTTATGGAGGCCTCGGCCTCTCTGCCCTGTTGATGGCCCTTCAGAGGAACAGGCTGGCCTCTATGTGAGACAGGATGCTGGACTAGATGGACCACTGGTTGGATCCAGCAGGGCTCTTCTTATGTTCTTATGGAGGCCTTGGCCTCTCTGCCCTGTTGTTGGCCCTCCAGAGGAACTGGTTGGCCACTCAGGTGACGCACCTCGATGGACATGGGGTATCTCGAACATTGAAGCCAAGCACAGCAGGGCTCTTCTTATGTTATTATGTCACAGCCCCCTCATGGCCACCTGGTAGGGTTTTCAAGGCAAGAGATGTTCAGAGGTGGTTTGCCCTTGCCCACCCCTGCATAGTGACCCTGGGCTTCCTTGGTGGTCTCCTATCCAAATGCTTACCAGGGCCGACTCTGCTTAGCTTCCAAGATCTGACAAGAATGAGCTAGCCTGCGCCATCCAGGTCAGGTGGCGCACCTCGATGGAGATGGGGTATCTCGAACATTGAAGCCAAGCTCGTGAGTCGTTGAACGGTAACTTATGAGGTTATGCAGTTTCTCTGTGGAAGTACGTTCTAGTTATGAAAATGCCCAGTGGTTACATCTGCATGATTTTTGTCGGTGACATACACCTGTCGCTGTGAGGATCTATGCGCAAAAGTTGGTATGCCCCTATATTGTAGGGGGCCGAAAGGTCACTTATTGGAATGAACGGACCAGAAATTGAGTTATGGTTTAAAAGCTGTGCTGGTAAGACTGCGAATACATTGTCCCCCCACATTTAAAATAGGGGTGCTCCTCCCTCTTCTGAAATGTGTTAAGAACTGCTTTTCATCAGATAAAGTGCTGTTCGGTTTCTTCTGAAGTCATACTTGCAAACGCCTCAGGGTTTGGCAGGAAGGACGCAACCCAGCCTTAGGTTGTGGCTCATGCAGAGGGGCAGCGGGTGCCCCCCCTCTGAGGGCGAGTAAACCTGCTGCAGCGTTGCCTCAGGAGTTGTTGGTTGAGCTGACGACAAGCGTTACAGACATGTAGTCAAACCACTTGCCACCAGCAGAGAGCAGTCGAGAGGTAAAGGTAAAGGTTTCCCTTGCTCGAGAGCTAGTCGAATCCGACTCTAGGGGGTGGTGCCCATCTCCATTTCCAAGTCGAAGAGCCGGCGCTGTCTGAAAACTGGCATGACTGAATGCTGAGGTGCACAGGACGCTGTTACCTTCCCACCAAAGCAGTACCTATTTATCTGCTCGCAATTTCTTGCTTTTGAACTGCTAGGTTGGCAGGAGCTGGGGCCAGAGACGGGAGCTCACTCGGTCTTAACCTCTAGATAAGAAAATCATTCAGAGACATAGCAGCACCCTCCTCTGTGGTATAGGTGCATTGGTCTAGCAGGAGCCTTTAATAGATTTCTCATCAGTGTGACCCACGTACAATTTAGGAACTCTTTGGCTGTTGAACTTATAGTAGATCTGACTTTGAAACCACTGGGGAACTCAGTTTCAAAAGATGATTGTAGTCTTCTACTCAGTGTTAATGCTTTCATCTGCAAAAAGATTTTAGTGTCCAATATGTTCTGGTTATTACTGGTTGGCCTTGCTAACCAACCCCTGGAATATTATCAATTATTAAAAATCAATTTTAGAATAGCTCTGAATTTAGATGTCCCGTGGGATCAGGAGGAAGTCTGTGTAACACATTGCTAGAGACAGGCCGGGAACTGGGTCAAATGTTCATGCTATAAAAGTGCACGGATCCATTATGCTAATACTGTGTCAGCTGCAAAATTAAGTGCCCGTAAGTCAAGGAACCCTAAAGTTAGGCGCATGTAAGCAAGCTGCGTTAGGTTTATGGAATGTGCTATTTAATGATCTTCACGTCAGCGCTTTCCCCAGTTGCACAAATTAGTTTATGCTCCCGACGACTGCTTTTAAATGATGTTGCTCTGCTGTATCTTTTGGTCAAACCCGTCGGCAGTTCAAGACCAGAGAATTGTGCATGGATGTTTGCAGATGAAGCATGAAGGCCAACTGCATAGGTTTTTTCTTCACTTATATCCCGGAACATAACAAAGCTATCTGAGATGAGCAGGAATCTTTTTGGTGGAAAGCCTCCTTTTAAAGAAGTGGTGCACTAAGAACACGAGGTCCCGGGATCAAATTCCTAATTGGCCATGGAGCTGACTTACACCAGTCATTCTTGTCTGAGCCCAGTCTACCTCGCAAGGGCATTGTGCGAATAAAAGAGAGGAGGGCAGATCCACCTATGCTACCCTGAGCACCTTGGAAGAAGGACAGGATTAAAAAAAAAAGAAGTAAAATTGTCCGTTTTCTTAAACTGTTTGCAAGGTCGAATTCATAAACTTGATGTACCAGGAAAAGTGGTCTATACATCTGGGAGAACAATAACCATGAGATCTAGTTCCAGCCAGTCAGCCGTGTTGGTCTGAAGCAGCACAACAAATTTAGTGTCCAGTGGCAACAAAGGTTTATTCAAGGTATGAGCTTCCGTGTGCAGAACACACTTTTTCAAATACATTAGAATGGCAGGTGAGGTTCAAACTTATTCTCTGGCTGTACCTTATATCAAATACATTCTCTGGCTATACCTATATCAAATACATTAGAACCTTGCCTGCAGTTCTAATGTATTTGATAAAGTGTGCATGCACACAGAAGCTCATACCCTGACTAAACGTTTGTTGGTCTTAAAGATGCCATTGGACTCTACATTTGTTCATGAGATCTAGTGTATCTTATAGGACTTGCTTTATTTAAGAGCTGTATATTTGGATTTTCTATTTAAAAAAACATTCAGAGCAGTGTCCCGTCAGGATTAAGAACAATACAATATCCAAAGATGCAGTCACAACAGAACCAGAGGTCAACCCTGTAGAGTCCAGAAAACCAATTACCCTCCGTGTGATTTTAAAAGCACAAGTAGGGAAGAGTCCCATGGCTGAATTGTTCCTACGGAAAAAAAAAACACCTGTCTCCAGTTTCTGAAGGTGGGAGGTCACCCAGTGAGGGACCTTTGACTTTCATCTTCATTAGCAAGCAGGCTCATGAAGCTGAAGATACCCTGGTCCCTCAGACCCCTTTAGGGTCTTATAAGTCTATCTAAATGTCTTGAATTGCGCTTGGGAACAGCTAGGATTCATTCTTCCAAAACTGGGGCACGGGGGACGCATACAGTAAATTTCCTCTGAAGTTTGAAGCTTCACTGCCTTCCAAATACAGCTTCTTGTCCTCCAAATACTGCCCAAGGATTTAATCCCAAAGCTCAAGGGAACTTTAGGAATGCCCTGTAATACATCTGTGACACCCCTGCCCACTTCCTTCCCTCAGAGGTAAGGTTTTCCCTCTGTTTTTCTTTCCCTTTTGTGACTGAGCCACCCCAGTTGTCTGTTTTCTTCTTTCCTGAAAGAATTCTGGCTGTCCTACCCTGTCACAGTATAGTATTTTAGCTGTTTGCTCAGCCCAGGAACCTGAGGGAAGGAAGGGGGAGCCCCCTTTGACTTATACGACTTAAATGGCACTCGAGAACTTTTTATATTCCAAATTAACAAAATATTCGATTCAACTTGGACGGGGAAGGTCAGGTGAAATCAGAGGTAAAATTTCTGTGGTAATTCAATATAGAGAACTCTGAGGTAAAATCAGTACATACACAGACTTTAGTTGTTATGTTTCATGCTAATGAGAGTTTCTTAAGCTATTCAGAGTTACTTAATTTTTATATGTTGAGAGGCTTTTGTTCCAGTGTTTCTCCCAAACACTCCAACACACTTTCTTTGAGTATTCTCCAGTGCTTTTGGTTTCTAGAAGGCTGGTGCACTCAACCGGTAGCCTAACCCCTTGTCTTGAAACCCCAGTACTTGTCTTGAGTTTTTAAACTGACTCTTAAGGTTTCTAAAGGCAGTTTCTAACCACACCAGACCAGGGATTTCCCCATGCCTCAGAGCTAACTCCCTGTTTGACTGAGTAGGGAATTTTCTTCTCTCTCTACAAGATCTATCCCCTTTCCTTGGCCCGAATGGGAGTCTTTGCCTACTTCCCACACTTTCTTGCCAACTTTCCCCCAGTTCTCCTGTCTGTGTTAAAACTGCTCTCAGTCAGGGCTGAATTCCAAAACTGTCGGTACTCGACTCTTCTCAGCTAGGGCTGAAATCAGACTGCATCTCTCCTCTGCATCCAGTTCAGGAGTCTTTCTCTGCTCAGCTGATGCTAACCTTGGAGCAGCCTGTCACCCAAGGCTCTCTGGCTTTGTGAAGAATTAACCCTTCGCAGTCCTTCACCTGTTTACATAGCGCTTCTAAGCTTTTAAAAGTGCAGTCCGTCACAACATCCCAAAGAACTAAAGGCTAGTAGAGAAGAAAAAGTAATTCCCGTGGCTTTGCATGGGCATGGCAGTGCTTGAACTCACATGAAGCTGCCTTATCCTGGCTCCGATCCTTGGCCCATCAGAATCAGTATTGTCCACTCAGACTGGCAACAGCTCTCCAAGGGTCTCAGGCTGAGGTCTTTCACACCATGTATTACTTGCTCCTTTAAACTGGAGATGCTGGGGATTGAACCTGTGACCTTCTGCAGGCCAAACACGGACTCTTCCACTGAGTCACAGCCCCTCCCCTGTTAGACTGGGATTTATTTCCAAGGAGATGATTTAGAACTGCTTAATCATAATCAAGAATCAACTCTTTTTGGTAAGAGCCAAGAGAATTCCTCCCCCCCCTCCCTTCTTAGCCTAGAGATGTAACACTCTGTCCAAATGAGACTGTAACTTGGTAGAGTTATTATCACAGACCTTGACAAATAGCAGGGGAAAGAATGAGAAGGACTTCAACAAAGGAGGGTACAGGAACGTTGCATTCTCAGCCTGGAACAGAATCTGTACAGTTGAAAAAATTTTCTGAGCGCCCCCAAGGTTTGCAGCGTCAATCCACTGTCAATTACGTGTTGGTGAAGGTTCCCTCCTCCCTGCCAGTTTGGTGTCGTCGTTAAGAGCTGCGAACTCTTAACTTAGAGAACCGGGTTTAATTCCCCACTCCTTCACATGCAGCCTGCTGGGTGACCCTGGGCCAGTCCCAGTTCTCTCAGAACCCTCTCAGCCCCACCAATCTCAAAAGGCGCCTGTTGTAGGGAGAGGAAGAGAAGGCAATTATAAGTCACTTGGAGACTCCTTAAGGTAGAGAAAAGTAGGGTATAAGCACCTGCTCTTCTTCGTCTTGATATTTTAGCAAATCTGCATTAAATCAGCAGTAAAATTTTTAGGGCAAGAACTATATGCCTTCTAGTCTCGTCCTCAAATAAATATTTTTCCTTTCCTTTTATCTGATTGAAGCTCCTCGACTAAGAGTTTTTGAGTAGTCAGAAGCCCTTCTGTTAAGTAGCATCATCTGCCAATGCTCCCTCTAAGCTGTGGAGTCTTGTGAGCAAAGATTCTACTTTGTGAGCTCCTGGCATTAAAGTCGTGAGTGAGCGATTTGGCTCCTGCAGAAATTAGTTTGCTCTGAAGCCATCCATCCTGAGCTAAGACAAAAATGTGTGAGCCGGAGGCTAAGAAACTGTGAGCTAGCTCACACTAACTCAGCTTAGAGGGAACAGTGGTCTCGACTCCAAACCAATGGAAAAACCTTGCAACAGCAAGGGTAAGGTTAGGGACTCTGTCGGGTTAAATATTTTTGCTTCTTGATATCAACGAGCGCAGCTCTGGCGATTTTGGCAGAGCAGGGTCAGCTTTTTCAGGGCCGTGGCTTTGCATGCAGGAGGTCACAGGTTCAGTCCCCGCTCACACTAACTCAGCTTAGAGGGAACAGTGGTCTCGACTCCAAACCAATGGAAAAACCTTGCAACAGCAAGAACCAATGGAAAAATCTTGCAACACTGGCAGGGGTAAGGTTAGGGACTCTGTCGGGTTAAATATTTTTGCTTCTTGATATCAACGAGCGCAGCTCTGGCGATTTTGGCAGAGCAGGGTCAGCTTTTTCTCCAGCTGTTGATCCGGAGTAGAATTTTAATTTTATCCGCCGGTTTCTGGCAACAGCCTGCCGGAACCTGTCTAGAGCCCAGTCTGCTAACACTAGGGATTAATTGCTCTGGCCCGGGGCATAACATCAGGCCTTCGAGATCAGCATTCAGTATCTCGCTAAGACGCTGACACGTTCCCTCTTTATCTCTCCCACTTGATTCTTTAAATGTAATATGTTTTAGCAGCAGGTGGGAAAATGAAAATAATGAGCCGTAGAAATAGATTTCAATCATATCTGAAGCGCTCCATTAAATGTCTCCAGACGAAGCCCTTGATTTTTCGTTTTCAATCGAACTTTTGAGAGGGGTGTTTTGATAGGTACCACTTAATTCCCTCCATGCCTTTTCGGTTTGTATCGGACTTATCAGAAATAAATCATCTCAGTCCCGTTGCTGTATTGTGGATTCCCAGCTACTTCTTGCATGAAAGTATGGCTCTTTGAAGATTAAAGAGACGGGTATAGTTTACCAGCACAAGTTTTTATTTTTATTCATTTGCTTCCTTTATACCTCACCTTCCTCGCCAAAGCAGCGTAGATCCTTTCTTCTCCTTCTCCTTCTCCTTCTCCTTCTCCTTCTCCTTCTCCTTCTCCTTCTTCTTCTTCTTCTTCTTCTTCTCTGGAGATGCCAGGGGTTGAACATGGGATCTTCTGCATGCCAAGCAGATGGTCTACCACTGAGCCACGGCCCTTTCTCAAAAGAGAAGTTGAAATCTGCAATCTGTATAGAAGGGGCAAATAGAGAAGCTGCACATAGTTTATGCTACAGGTTTGCTCTTTAACATAATCCTGGTTGTGACAGTCATTCAGGGACACAAGGCTTGGATGCAAAATGTCCTTCCGTCTCCTCGCTGCCTTTGAAGCTTCTAGTTGTCCACATGCTTTGAATCATATTTGCATCCTTAAGGACTAGAAACTTGCTAGAAAAGGACTAGAAACCTGATTTCTTGCCCATTGCTACAGTCTGCGCTCTTGCTGAATCCACACGGTTCCGGGTATGGTTTGTTGCTACATAACAAGCTGTGTCTTAGCTTTCTTGAGACCCATTCACATGCTTAGCTGAAGCCAATAGTTGTGTCCACTACAAATCAATAAATATTCCTCAGTCAAGCTCTTACACAACCAGCCAGTGTGTCAGAATAGGATCTGGGAATTCTGGGTTCTAACCTCACTTGTGCCATGGAAGCTTGCTGGGTGACCTTGGGCCAGTCACATACAGCCTAATGTATTAGTTGTTGTAGATTTTCCGGGCTGTATGGCCGTGGTCTTGGCATTGTAGAACCTGATGTTTTGCCAGCAGCTGTGACTGGCATCCGCAGAGGTATAACACAGAAAGATGGAGTATTCTCTGTGTCCAGGTAAGAAGAAAAAAAATGGTAGGCAGGTAATTTATATCTACTCAGGAAGGTGGGGTAGGGCTGAATCATTATCTTGTAGGAGTTTCCCAGGCTATGACATGCTAACGGAGGAGCTTTCCTGAGGAGGTTCTTTTGGATATGGATTCGCCTAACCTACCTCACAGGGTTGTTGTGGGGATAAAATGGAGGAAAGGAGAATGACGAAAGCCACCTTGGGGTCCCCACTGAGGAGACAGGTGGGATATAAATCCAGCAAATACCAACAGTTGTGGTCATGTGACTTGTCTCGGCTCTGAAAATGTGGCAGTTCCTACCCATTTCTCAATAAAACCAGCTGGCTCTCCTCCACCTTTGGGGGAAATCGAGTCGCATTCCATTTTCAGCCCGGAATCTCATTTTTGGATCCTGCCCTCATCAGCCACCATATTCTGTGTTGAATTTTTGTTTCTTGTTTGTGTTTAAGTTTTAGGTTTTGTAATGAGATTATTTTTTCTAAAAAGTAATCTTTTCAGGGTGGGAATCCACAGAAATGTCGAAGTGTCTCGTGTCTCATTCTCCTAACAGCAACAGGCGTCTTTGGGTTTCCACTGGCAATGAACATGTGTTTTTTCTCCCCTCCTGTGGGGCACGTCTTTTTGTTTCAAAACTCTGCGAAGCAACAAAAATGCGACCCTAGAAACTCTCGCTAATGATCCTGCAGAGACCGTGGTGGTGGTTAAGTTAATACAGTGCCATGGATGCAACGGGCCATAATAGCTTGTTGCTTGACATTTGGAATTTCCCTAGAGGAGGGAAGCCCTTCCCGATTTTTGTGTTGGCGCCATTACAGTGCGGTGACAGCATCGATTTCCCTATTTGTCCAGAACATCAAATCCTGTATCTAAACATCTTGCTGTTTGCAGGAGCAAATCTTTATACTGCAGCGTTGAGATCCGCTGTTTGGGGGCTCTTTCATTATATATTCTTTTCTTCTTCTTTTTTTGGCCCCCCCGAAGGGGAATTTTTCTATTTGCCATTTCTATAAAACTACAACAGAAATCGGGGAGGGAGAATCTACAATCTAAAGGAGAAGGTAAAAAGAACCTAACTAAAAACCCAAGAATGGAGGTTTCACAATGCTTAAAAACATAGTTGTTACTCTTATACAGTTACTTTCAAACATGAAGAGTGACCGCCAATCATCACTTCTGCTGGCCAGCCAGCTGGTTTCATGTGGAGGAAACGGGGAATCAAACCCGGTTCTCCAGATTAGGAGGAGGAGGAGGAGGAGGAGGAGGAGGAGATTGGATTTATACCCCGCCCTTCACTTGGAATCCTTCCCTTCCTCTCTCCAAAACAGACACCTTGTGAGGCAGGTGGGGCTGAGAGAGCTCTTTCCAGAACTGCTCTTGAGAAAACAGCTCTGAGAGAACTGCGACTGACCCAAGGTCATCCAGCTGGCTTCATGTGGAGGAGCGAGGAATCAAACCCGGTTCTCCAGATTAGAGTCTACCGTTATTAACCACGACACCAAACTGGCTCTCAGGACCCATAAGGATTTGTTTTTTGTATGCAGGCAGCAGTGACCATCCCAAAACAGGGGGCGGGGTGCAAGCTCCTGATGGAATCTGCCACTTTGCGGTCCTTTCTATATAGCGACAGCGTAGGTTAACACCCTGGGCTACTGTCTCTTAATTATGACACATGGCCTCTGGCAGAAGAGCCCTAACTGTATCTTCGGATGAGTTATGCAGTTGGATGTTATAAGGTTTGAGCTTGCTTTTGTAATCATCTTAACTGATGAGTAATGTGTGTATTTCTTTCAACTGGTTTTTTAAAAAAACTGTATGAAAACCGTCCCCAGCTGCCTCAGCGTGGGTAATGAATTTAACAATCCAACTCCATTCATCACTTCAAATCTATTCTAAATGTGTTTTTCTCTACTAAACACATTCTTTCGAAGTTCTTCCGTTTCGTAAATGCTGCTGTTGTAGGATTGGGGCTTTTGGGGAGATACTGCAGAAGCCCAGGGACCTCTGTTCATTCATTTTTTAACCCCCAGCTAATAGCACAACATGGTAATATTCTAATTTTTCCACTCATAGTTTGGTGCAGTGGTTAAGTGCACGGACTCTAATCTGGGAGAACCGGGTTTGATTCCCCACTCCTCCACTTGCACCTGGCAAACTAATTTATGCAGTAGCCAAATCGCTCGCTCACAACTTTAATGCCAGTAGCTCACAAAGAAGAATTTTTTTGCTCACAAGACTCCACAGCTTAGAGGGAGCATTGATCACGTCGCCCCTTAGTCGTCCCTTTTCTAAACGGAAAAGGCCCAGACTCTTCAGCCTTATCTCATAGGGAAGGTGCTCCAACCCCTTAATCGTCTTGGTTCCCCTCTGTACTTTTCCCTGCTCTATCAGTGTTCTATCAGTGACCCTGACTGTTCCCTGGAAGGCTAGATAATGAAACTGAAGCTCAAATACTTTGGCCACCCAATGAGAAGGGAGCACTCCCTGGAGAAGACCCTGATGCTGGGAAGGACTGAAGGTCAAAGAAGAAGGGGACGGCAAAGGATGAGATGGTTGGACAGTGTCATAGATGCAACAAACATGAAGTTGAGCCAACTTCAGAGGACTGCGGAAGACAGGAAGGCCTGGCGTGATCTGGTCCATGGGGTCGCGAAGAGTCTGACTCGACTGTGCGACTGAACAACAACAACATCAGTGCTTAAATGATGAGAAGCAAAGTAGAGGAACCCCCCCAATGAAATCTACAGGCCCCATCCCCAATTCCGTCCATTTGAGGACTCTTATTGGTCTTTTGTAAGCACACCCACATCAATGCTGCCTACGGCTCACACGTTTTTGTCTTAGCTCAGGAGGGATGGCTCCAGAGCAAGCTAATTTATGCAGCAGCCCAATCGCTCGCTCACAACTTGAATGCCGGGAGCTCACAAAGTAGAATTTTTGCTCACAAGACTCCACAGCTTAGAGGGAGCATTGGATGGGAGACCACCAAGGAAGTCCAAGGTTGCCATGCAGAGGCAGACAGTGGGAAACCAATCCTGCTCATCTTTTGTCTTGAACACCTTACCAGGTTGTCATAGGTTAGCTGTGACTAGATGGCACTTTGTACACACACAACAGTGTTCAAGGTGCAACCGGACTTCTGCTTTATTTTCGGATTCTGACACGTGGGTTACTACTGTTCCCAAACAACAGGGGCTGACAGAGTCCCTTGCCTCAGAAGAAGAAGAGGAGGTTGGATTTATACACCGCCCTTCACTACCCGGAGTCTCAGAGCAGCTTATCATCTCCTTTCCCTCCCCTTCCCCACAACAGACACCCTATGAGGTAGGTGGGGCTGAGAGAGCTCTTTCGAGAACTGCTCCTGAGAGGGCAGCTCTGAAAGAACTTGTGACTGACCCAAGGTTACACCAGCAGCTGCATGTGGAAAAATTGGGGCATCAAACCCGGTTCTCGCAGATTAGAGTCCGCGCTCCTAACCACTACACCAAACTGGCACCTAAGCAGTGTGTAGCCGAGGCAGAATTTGAACA
>NW_015160348.1:0-3612 GCF_001447785.1 Gekko japonicus
CCCCTTCCCTCTGCTCCTCGTCCTCAATCTGTTTTGGGTCTCGGTGAGAAAGGGGGACTTGAAATAAATTAATTTTACAAAATGCTCGTTATCTTCCAGATTTTAAATTATGCTGGTCCTGGCCTTTGGGTGTACTCCACTTTGCTTTTGAATCTGTAAGATATAAGGTGGGGATTTAATAAAATAGCAGCTCAAAATAAAATTACAGCTGTGCAAATGTTAGGCGTCAAAGGAGCTTATTCCCGGTCAGGTGTGCTACGGACGGCGGCCTTCGTGTTTTGAATGTAGCACAAATCTCAGCGAGCCAATCGGAAGGCAGTATTCTTGCTTTCGGAGATGGATCGAGTTCCCAAGAAGCAGCAAGCACAATGTCGGCATCTCAGCCAAATGAACTGTGTCTCTCCAAGATGCCACAGCTGTCGGTTTCCCTGGGTCTGTCTGACAGTTTATTAACCTTCATTTCTGGCCACGCAAATGGCTGTCATACCTGTTCAATCCTTGCCCACGCATTTAATTGCCTGCTGAAAGTACATCAAAGGGGGGTGGGGAAGATGTAAATTAATGGAAAAGGTATTGTTTTGAAAGGGCATAATCTAGCCGGTGTTCTGAATTGTGATGGATAGATTGCCCAGAGAGAGAGAGAGAGAGAGAGAGAGAGAGAGATGTCGAGTTCACACAACTAGAACATCTACATGCTGCCTTTTGACTTAAAGAAGCACTCAGGGTAGACATGTGAACACGTGCAGCTGCCATTGGTACATCAGTGGTCAGTCTTGTCTACTCAACACGGGCAATGTAATTTTGGTGTAGTGGTTAAGTGTGCAGACTCTAATCTGGGAGAACTGCCTGTTTGAGATGCCCGCAGGGGGATGGGGGAGGTCGTTCCGGGAGCCCAAAGCATCACCCCTAATGTGCCGTCATCAGAAATGTCATCATGCGCCATGCCTACATCACCTGGAAGTGAGATAGGAACATTGGGGGTGATGCTCCGGTTTTTGGGCAAAACTCTATGGTAAAATTGCCCACAAGATGTCTGACTTGCCTTGACTCGGGCCAGGGCCTTCTTGGCCCTGGCCCCGATCTGTTGAAATGAGCTCCCATATGAGATCAGGGCCCTGTGGGATTTAATGCAATTCCACAGGGCCTGTAAGATGGAGCTCTTCTGGAGGGCTTTTGGTTGAGGCAGTCAACGCCCCCCCCCCGTTCTTGCTGGCCTCCCATCAGTGGCCTGGATTCGAACAGCCCCCTAGGAACCCATGCTCCTGTTCCATTTTAACTGCTGAGGCGTCTGATCAGATCCCACATGGTATGTTATGATTTTTGTGCTGTTTTAATCTTTTGTTTTAAAGTGGTTTTAACTGTTACTGTCAATTGTATTAATATGGATGGGCCTTCTTGCGGGGAGGGTGGGACACACGTCCAATAAAATATAATAAAACCAGGCAATCCCCTGCCCCCAACTGGGGAATGGCAACCCTACCCCTGCCTTCTACTGAGAGAAACCAAGGTTGGCAGTACTATTGTGGTTGCTTAGCAATGGTCCGCAGGGTTTTCTTGGCGAAGATACTGGAGTAGGTTGTCATTTCCTTCTCCAGTGGATCACATTTTTTCTGAGTTCTCCACTGTGGCCTGTCCGTCCTGGGTGGCCCTCCATGGCATAGCCCGCAGCCTCATTGAATCACACAAGCCCCCTCGCCACATCAAGGCAGTGATCTGTGAGAGAGGAGCTACTGTATTACAACTAAAGTAGAGGGCAATTATTTCACAGCAATTTTGCTGGAATAAAAATTGAGTGAGGAGCTACTGTATTGCAACTAAAGAAGAGGGTAATTATTCCAGAGCAATTTTGCTGGAATAAAAATTTGTTGATCTCTAGGTTGGTTATATTTGCTGCACTGGACTAAACACAGCTACCCATTTGGTCCTTGTACTTCTGTTATTTCTATAGCCACCTTATTTATGAAACTATTAAGATGAGCTCCTTTTCTGTGTGCTGATAATATTCCGAATGCATCTCCCATTACAGAAATGCTGTTTTTATTTGTTGTCCTCTTGAAATGAGTCAGAGTCACTAATAAACTGCAGTTATATTCATATCTCTCAAGTGGTCTGCACTGTGAGGGACATCATGCATTTATTTTCATTTGAGTTGTTCTGACCCCACAGGAAGCCTTGGGAGAAACGACCATTGCCAACCCAGGGAGATGCAGCCACGCCGGCAGAGCACGGCCCCTCAGTCGGGCCCCTCAGAGTTCTGTCCCAGGAAGCGGTGAGGCAGATGTCACTGGGGGAGGGCTGAGGGCAGGCACAATGGGGAAACTGAGCTGCGGTGCCGGCGGTGTGGCCCCTGGGCTGACAGGACTACCGCTGGCACACCCACGCCCAGAATGACCGGAAGGCGTCTGGGCTTATCAAGGGGGCGGGGCCAGACTGGGAATAGAGGAGGGAGGGATTACAGGCAGCACTGGGACCGGGGCGGCAGATAAAAGGAGAGAGAATCAGATGTGCCAGGGAGGATGAAAGTGCGAAGGAATGATACGGAGAAGAAGAAGAGAAGAGATTGGATTTATACCCTGCCCTTCACTTGGAGTCTCAGAGTGGCTTACAAACTCCTTTCCCTTCCCCTCCCCACAACAGACACCCTGAGAGGGGGGTGGGGCTGAGAGAGCTCTGACACAATCTGCCCTGTTTCAAGGACAGCTGTGCCAGAGCTTGTGACTGACCCAAGGTCACATCAGCAGGTGCAAGTGGAGGAGTGGGGAATCAAACCCGGTTCTCCCAGATTAGAGTCTCCACACTTAACTACTACACCAAACTGGAAAGAGAAAGAGAGAGAGAGAGAGAGAGAGAGAGAGAGAGAGATGGGACCAAAGGTGTTCTGCACACGTTGGCAGAGGGACCTACGGGGTGACCTTAACCCCATCCCCTGCCTATCTGAGGTCCCTCCACAACCTCCTCCTTTACGAACCCTCTCCAACTCCCAGGGCTGACGCCACGGCCATGGGTGGGTCAACTCCAGAGCCGCGAACGAAGCTTGACAGTGGTCCATGAAGTCGCGAAGAGTCAAACTCGACTGTGCAACTGAACAACAACAACAAAAAAGCATTAATGAGGCCAAACACCTTCCCATTTTAACTGAGCATGCACTCAGAGAGGGGTGGGGGCTCCCTCTCTCCACCCCCCATGCCAATCAGCTGGCTGGATGGGGCACTTATCGGCAGCAAACTGAGGCTTAGTCCTCGGTCACTGGCAATGTGGCAATGTTACTTCTATGTCGCCTATGATGTGGGGAGGCTTTGGTATCTGGTAAAAACTCTATGGTAAAAATGGCTTCTACCATAGATTTTTTTTTACCCAAATACCAGAGCATCCACACCTCCATGGTTACATGATGATGTACATGATCGGAAGTGACCTCACAACATCACTGGCAACAGAGGTCTTGCCTCGGTATGCTTCCAGTAAGTCCCCTCCCAAACCCTTCCAGTTGCCAAGGGGTACCTGGCAAAGCCTATCTGGCAACCCTATCTCTTATAGGAGATCCCCAGAAGTTCCGTGGCAGATGTCCATATGAAAAAAAGTTCTCTGAAAGCACCAAGTTTGAAAACCACT
>NW_015160348.1:3882-13105 GCF_001447785.1 Gekko japonicus
TATCTGGCAACCCTATCTCTTATAGGAGATACCCAGAAGTTCCTTGGCAGATGTCCATATGAAAAAAGTTCTCTGAAAGCACCAAGTTTGAAAACCACTGTGCTACACCATCTGCATTTCAGTTGACAATCCTGTCCGATGCTCCGTATCATAAATGTAAAATATCAACTGTCAGATATCAAGCCCTGAAATCAAACACTCACAGGTGTCAAACACCGACAACACGCAGTCAGACAATTTTGTTTGGGAGTGCACGCCGACTTTCAGAAAGCTGTCGGAAGATATTTGACACCGACATTTGCAAAGCAAATTTTCGTGAAGACAATTTTCCAACTGTAAAAGCTGCCTATCCCCCGCCCCTCCATTGTCAGATTGTAATAAAGCCTGGATACCTTTTGCACTGAATAATTTCACAGACCCTAAGAGAATGAATATTAAACAGAAAGATTGGTTGCTATAGTCACCGGGAGCAGTTTTTTGGAGTCCCCCAGGTTGAAAAGGAAGACACCAGAGAACAGGATGGCAGGAAGATGAAGAAGAAGAAGAAGAAGAAGAAGAAGAAGAAGAAGAAGAAGAAGAAGAAGAAGAAGAAGAAGAAGAAGAAGAAGAAGAAGAAGAAGAAGAGTTGGTTTTATGCCTTGCCCTTCACTTCCTGGAGGAGTCTCAGAGAGGCTTACAATCACCTTCCTTTCCTTTCCCCACAACAGACACCCCGTGAGGGAGGTGGGGCTGAGAGAGCTCTGAGAGAACTGTGACTGACCCCAGGTCACACCAGCAGCTGCATGTGGAGGAATGGGGAAACAAACCCGGTTCTCTCAGATTACAGTCCACTGCTCTTTAACCATTACACCAAACTGTCTCTTAACCAGTAGCACCAAACATGATGCTACTCAGCCGGTTGGAGCTACTTGTGGTCGACGATGTAAAGCCAACACCCTTTCACCTTGTTGCTCCTTTTGTGGAGGAGTTGCCCCACTCTGCCTCCCTGCAAGTACCACATGTAGCGGTACCAACCTCCAGCTGGCGGGCTGGAGATCTCCCAGGCTTACAACTGGTCCCCAGAGATCGGTTGTTTTGGAGGTGGACTTTACGGCATTCTCCCCTGCTGAGGCCCATCCTTCCCCAAATCCCACCTTCCTCAGATTCTCTCCACCAAATCTCCTGGAATTTTTCAACCCAGAATTGGCAACCCTACCAAGGAATGACATGAAGAGAATCGACAGAGGGAACGGGGAATTGTTGGAAACTGGATCTAGCTCAGTGAGCTTGAAGGATATAATTCTGTTTAGGATGGGACTCCTCCGACTTGTCACTTTCAGCTGGTATATATACCATTCTCTGTGTTGGATTGGGCCAAGGAAAACCAATAAATAACAACTGTGCACTGAAAAACCCGCACAAGAGCTATTAAAAAGAGACTTCAACACAATAAGTAATTCAATACATGTAATCCATCATAGGAAAATACACAAATCCGTAATATCCCAAAGGGAAAGAACAAAGTCCAGAATAACAATCTCTCAAAACAATCAAGTCTGGAATAGATGTCCACAATGAAGTCTGGAATAGATGTCCAACACTTTTCCTCGGTATTGATTAGTGTTTCGGACTTCAGGTCCTTCCTCAGGAACCACAAGCCACTACAGGAAGTCTCATTGCAGTTTCTTAACAGGTAAACAGTATTCAGTTTCTATATGGGCCAGGTCTCCTAAGCTTTAGAAAGCACCTACAAGGGTTGCTACTATGTATGTTGGACCAAACATGCCTATGTATGTTGGACCAAACATCTGTGCATGTTGAATTGGGGCCAACATGCACAGATATTTTAACACCCCCAACAAAGGAGAGCATTTATGTTGGCTAGGATGAATTCCTTTCCTTCAAATGCTGTTTACGGTAGATTCCTCCAAATTCCATATAGTGAGAGAGTCTGTCCTCGTGGGGCAAATATTCCCGATTCCATCCAACATATATTGCCGGACTGCCTGCTATATTCTAATCCCTGGAGGGAACTGTTTGGTAATCTCTCCCTCCCTCCCTGTAATCTGGTCAATGGGATTGACTATTGTCACTTATTAAAAGATAACGAAACAGAAATCACAAGGGCTGTTCGTAAATTCCTGGAGAAGTCTATTAAAATTTATGAGGGGCACGGTTCCCCATGAGTTTTATACAGGGGTCATTTCGTAGAAAAAGAGCTAGGGGAACTCATTAGCATAACTCATTAGCATATGCCACACACCCTGACATCAGGGGCCCGGCGGTGGACCTGCAAGGCTGGCGGGAGTGCGAGGAAGCCCTGCAAAGGCCCTCCCTGGCCCCAGGCAGGCAGGGGTGGGGAGAGGCGAGGAGGAAGCAATTTACCCTCCCTCTTCTCCTGCCTCCTCCTGGCTGAATGAGGGCTGGAAGCGGGGCGGCCGGAAGCAGGGGGCGGGGCTTCATTGTGTGGCCCCCCCACATCTCACCCGGGGGAACTGTGTTCCCCCGTGTCCCCCCCCCGAAATGACCTCTGGTTTTATATATTGTTAACCTATTGCTATATATATTAACCTATTGTTCTTAATCTTGAAATTTATGCTTTGAATGTTCCTATTTTGTACTATGTTTGAGCATGCCAATAAAAGGAATGACTGACTGACACTGACTATTTTAACAGTCCCTCACTGCTCGAAGATCTGCATTTACAGCAGGCAGGCCCGTAGCCAGGATTTTTTAAGTCAGGGGGCATTTAAATTTCTTAAGGGGCACTGGCTAATCAAATTAATCCAGGGGAGAAGGCCGTGATGCCCTGGGCTGGATGGGAAGTCGGGAAGGCTTGTCAACAAGTTGGGGGGCCTAGCCCCGAGCTGCCCCACCTTAGCTACAGGCCTGGCAGCAGGGCAGTGGTAACAGAACCTTGATCTAGGTGGCCCAGGCTAGCCTGATCTCGTCAGATCTCAGAAGCTAAGCAGGGTCGTCCCTGGTTAAAACTTGGATGAGAGACCACCGAGGAAGTCCAGGTTGCTACTTAAAGGTGGGCAATGGCAAAACCGTCTCTGATCGTCTCTTGCCTCGAAACCTCTACAGGGTCACCAGAAGTCGGCCACAATTTGACGGCCCTTTCCACGACCAGTGATAATGGAACCGCTATCATTTCACAAAATACTATCCGAGGCACAGCCCATAGCTACATAATATGGCTGCTTTTTTAAAAAAAAAACTTTTCAGAATAGGAGGCATTTTAAAGTTAAATGATATTATTCATAGAGCAGGATAATGATTCCCTCCAAATGAAAATGCAGTCCCTGAAAAGAACGAGGCATCATAGACGCAACGAGCGCTTTTGAAGAGAGTTGAACTCTGGAGGACGCGCCTTCATTTCCATTTTCTCCCCCGTCTTCCCTTTGGTACAACTTCTGGCTCTTACAGATGAAAAAAGGAACTAAATTATTGCTGTCAGAAGGGAAATTATATTTTCACAATGCTGAGAGAGAGAGAGAGAGAGAGAGAGAGAGAGAGAGAGCGAGAGAGAGAGAGAGACTATGTCATGCATACATGGTTGAGCTGCTGATTCTCCAGGTTCTTCCTTGAGGATGAGGAGAGAACTTTCAAGGGTCTGTAGTTAAGAAAGCCGAGGTTTGCCAGCCTTCAGGTGAGGGCTGGAGATCTTCCAGAATTGTAACTGATCTTCTGACTATAGAAATCACGAAGAAGGAGGAGGAGAAGGAGGAGGAGATTGGAATTAGACCTCGCCCTTCACTCGGAGTCTCAGAGCAGCTGTCCGATTCCCCATGTATTCAAAATAAATCCACGTTTGAAGAACAAAGATAGTTTATTATAAAGCGATGGTTAGATCAGGAACACAAGAATTGTTAGGAATGACTACAAGTCTCATAGGGAACCATAATAAAGGAACTTGAACCTGAGTAGGACCAATGAGTCTAATTCCCGCTGGCGGGAAGGCAGATAAAACGAGCGCCCAATTCCTTGGGAACACAACGGTTCTACAACATAAACATAAGTTCAGTTCTCAGGCATGAAATACATAATAAGCAAAGCAACGCCATAACTCCATCCCACCTCCAGCTGGTTGACCTTGAGCAGTTCCGCAGATGTAGCAAGCAAAAGACAGTAAACACCTACACAGGAGAATACAGGGGGGGATGGACAGGGCACAATGTAACACAGTCCGCGCACTTCACCACGACACCAAACTTATTTATTGAAAACATTCATTCCACTTCTCGTGGAGGAAATGGAAGGTGGCCTACATGATATTCTACCCTACTGAGATCCCTCACCTCCCCAACCTGCATCCTTCCAGGCTCTGCCCTCAAATCTCCAGGTATTTCCAAACCCTGAAAGCGCCACACCTCATTCTCCCCCGTTTCTTCAAAATGGCAGCTCCTCACAGAAGGACTGTCCCACAAGTATCCATAGCAACCTATTATCCTTGTACAAGCCTTGCATTTCCTGGTGCAGTGAGGTAATTTTAGACTCTGGGCTGAGTGGAGTTATCTCAGCCTTCTGAGATGGTACTGCTGACTTCCCACAGACAAAGCTATATCCTGCGTTTGGGGCCCATTTCCTGAAGACCCGGGTGGTCATCCATTCTGTAACGGCACCACTGGCTGTTGACGGGGTAACATGCCCTGTAGAATGGATGGTTCTATTCTGTACACCATCCTGTATATGAAACAGGGATAACAGAGACAGCATCCCTTACTGGCGGATGTGGAAAATGAACATAAGAACATAAGAGACGCCACCTCTTCAGAACATAACAGCCATGTTGGATCAGGCCAAAGGCCCATCCAGTCCAACACTCTGTATCACACAGTGGCCAGAAATACCAGGGGACATCAGGAGGTCCACCAGTGGGGCCAGGACATTAGAAGCCCTCCCACTGTTGACCCCCCCCAAGCACCAAGATGACAGAGCATCACTTGCCCCAGAGTCCCTATCTATACCTTGTGGCTAATAGCCACTGATGGACCACAGTGCTGTCAACTCACTGCCAACATGGTGACCCTGTAGGGTTTTCTACATCTGCAAACATCATGAACATTTCAAAAATGCTATAAGGTTCTGGTAATCTCTTCCCCAAAGGGAACTAGCTTCAGATACAGCTGCATATTTGTCCTCCAAAGACATCCATTAGAACCTCAAATTTTGTCAAGAAACAAAAACAAACAATAAAAAACCACTTTTTTACCTTTAAGGCATGCAATAATTCACTGATAGTATCATCTTAGAATCATAGAATCATCCAGTCGGGAGGGACCTCCAGGGTCATCTAGTCCAACCCCCTGCACAATGCAGGAAATTCACAAATACCTCCCCCTCCACACCCACAGTGACCGCTGTTCCATGCCCAGAAGATGGGGGGGGAAAACCAACCTTGCAGGTGGAGCAAAGGGAAGGGAAGGGAAGGAGCTGGTTTTATTGGAGAAAAGATGCGAACAATGTGTAATTGGATAGCGCAATCACAGACAAAGGGGCAAATCATGCATCATTTGCCACTGAAAAGCGGATCAAAGAAACTTTACATGTAATCTGGAGTACAGGAAAAGCGGCCAACTCTTCCCCACTCCACTCCTGCACAAATATTTGTAAAAAAAAAAAAAAGCAGGCTTCAAAGCATCATAGAACAAATGTCAACACATCCCAAATTGGGAAGTTTGTTGAAGAAATTGGAGAGAATATTAACTTTCCGACTTTGCAAGAAATGGATAAGAGCTGAAAATTAACTTATCTGCTGAGACTATTCAGACCCGTCAGAACTAGGTTTTCCTGAATCTGAATCGCCTTCTATAGGCCAAGGAGCCTTTTAACTTCTTCTGTGTTGCCAATGGCATGTCGATTTCACATGCTCCCACATGCCACTGTTCTCCGAGATGCTGACTCTCAAAGAAAATACATCAGGGAGTGACAGCGGAGGCTCAGCGGTGAAAAAATGCTGATTTGCAAGAGTCTTGAAAATCACTCCTCTTAATTTCATTCCCTGACACCGTGTTGTGGAAACACGGTGAGACGGTCGTCAGGAACACTCAAACGCAATGGCTGCACCTCCGCATCAAGTGGCTATCATTCATGCGTGGTGCTGCTGATGAGGCCCACAGCAAGCTGAAGGCCACTGACAGCGATTGTCACATCACTTACTCCTTTGACTACGAGAGCAGTCGATGCACGTGGATTATCCATAAAACTTGGCTTGAGGTCACCAGATAAATTACCCGCTGGCTTCCGATCCCAGACCAAAGTCACCTGAAGGAGAAAAACAGAGTTCTCTCTTATTAAAAGATATGAGGAGTGAGGCTATTCTTCGGTAATTGTGTTTCCCCCCACTTTCCCCCATCTTCATTATGTCCTAAAGCATATTTTAGGGACTTTATCAACGGGTTCTCTTCCAAACATATCGCTACCGTAAATACTGAAACAAACTGTGGAAGAAGAAGGAGGAGGAGGAGGAGGAAGAGGAGGAGATTGGATTTATACCCCGCCCTTCACTCGGAGTCTCAGAGCAGTTTATAAACTCCTTTCCCTTCCCCTCCCCACAACAGACACCCCTGTGAGGTCGGTGGGGCTGAGAGAGCTCTTTTGAGAACTGCTCTTTCAAGGACAGCTCTTGTCAGAACTATGGCTTGCCCAAGGTCATCCAGCAGCTGCAAGTGGAGGAATGGGGAATCAAGCCCGGTTCTCCCAGATTAGAGCTCATGCACTTAACCACTACACCAAACATAAACCTTGCCAGGTGCGATTAATATTATGCTACTTCATCCTTTGAAATTGCAATTCTCCCAAGACGAGTCACTGGACTTATATAATTATGTCCCACCTATGGTAACTAATACTGGTGGCTCACATGTAAGGGGGGGGTGTTAGCCGGCGAACGGAAGGTTCGGCTTGCAAGATCGAAAGAAGCCTAGAAGCTCCTCGGCATTCGAGTGGGAAAAATGCCGTCCAGATCACGTCTGAGTTGCAACTGAACAAATCCCCGTCGGCTGCAAAACGTGTGCTATGTAAAGATTATATGTGTTGTCCTCCCTTACCCCTATAAAGCATTGTTAGTCCCTTGTGAAATGAGTAACTGTAAATTGCTCAGAGCCAGATGATGATGATGATGATGATGATGATGATGATGATGATGATGATGATGATGATGATGATGATGATGATGATGATGATAGTGCATAGCTGTATATGGGTTTCCAGCTCTGGGTTGGGGGATACCTGGAGATTTTGGGGACTGGATCCTGAGAAGGGTGAGGAGGAGGTGGACTTCAATGGGGCACAATGCCACGGAGTCCATCTGCTGAAGCTGCCCTTTTCTCCAGATGAACTGATCTCGATTGTCCGGAGATTAGCTGTACTCCCAGGAAATCTCCAGCCAGCACCTGGAGGTTGGTAGCCCTATAATGTGTTCAACTGGGGGAGGCATTAAACAAAAACTTGGAATGTTGTGAAAGTTAACGGAGTTTGTGCGCATCCCAGCCAAAAAAAAAACACCCCGGATTGTGCTGTATTGCATCTTAAGACTCACTTAGTTCTCCGAGTTCCATTACTGTACTGTTTTCTCCCAGTGGGCCAACAGATAGGTTTCTTTCCATAAATCTTTCCCGAATGGCTCACGGAAAGCAGAGGAGACATCTGGACACCACCCTGGGCTGATTTCATTTCACGTAACAACTTGGAAAAAGACTAATGGAGGAGAAAGTTACCAAGGAAAGTGTTTTTCAGAGAAATGGTTTTGGAATGCATGCCAGACATACCTTGGATGCATTTGGACTGGAAAGCAGAAGCATTAACTCTCACCTAGAGTCCTGTGTCCAGTTTTGGGCACCACACTTTAGGACGGATGTAGATGAGCTCGAGCGTGTCCAGAAGAGGGCAACCATGGTGGTGAGAGGGTTGGAATCCAAGTCTTACGAGGAAAGGCTGAAAGAGTTGGGTATGTTTAGCCTGGGAAAGAGAAGGCTTAGAGGGGACACGATTGCAGTCTTCAAGTATCTGAAGGGCTGTCATGTAGAAGATGGAGCAGGTCTATTCTCTCTTGCTCCGGATTGCAAGACTAGGTCTAATGGGTGGAAATTACAAGGGAGTTGTTACCGGCTAAATATCAGGAGAAACTTCCTAACTGTAAGAGTGGTTGAGCAGTGGAACAGTCTTCCTCGGGAGGTGGTGGATGATCCTTCGCTGGACGTTTTCAAGCGGAGGCTGGATGACCATCTTTTGGGTATGTTGTAGGTATGTAGGACTGTCTTTCACTATACTCCTGCAGAGTGCAGGGGGTTGGACTAGATGACCTGCAAGGTCCCTTCCAACGCTAACATTCTATGATTCTATGATTCTATGAGATTTCACATTTTGCTTCACACAGCTTTCTAATGGGGAAGGAAGACTGTATGATAGAGCCCAACCTCATTAGATCTCCAAAGCTAAGCAGCGTGGGGACTTAAGAACATAAGAACATAAGAGCAGCCAATGTTGGATCAGGCCAATGGCCCATCCAGTCCAACACTCTGTGTCACACACAGTGGCCAAATATACCAGGGGCCCTCAGGAGGTCCAGCAGTGGGGCTTTGGGAGGCAGACCACCAAGAAAGATTCTGCAGAGGAAGACAATGGCAAAACACCTATGCTTCTAGGGTTGTCAGGTGTCCTCCCCCCCCAGCCACTGGCAGGATGTGGGGGAAGTTGGGTTGCCAGGTCAAGGTTGGGAAACTCCTGGAGATTTGGGGGTGGAGCCTGGGGAGGACAGGGACCTCAGTGGGGCACAATGCCAGAGACTCCGCCCTCCAAAGCATCCGTTTTCTCCAGGGGAACTGATCTCTGTAGCCTGGAGATGAACTGCAATTCTGGGGGATCCCCAGGTCCCACCTGGAGACTGGGAACCCCATCTGCTTCTCAGTGGCCTTGAAAGCCCTTTGCTGGTGTCTCCAAAATTTGGCTGTGACATGACAGCCGTTCTCTCACACACAGCTTTATCAGGTCATGATATCAACCCAAGGTGATGTTTCCTTTCAAAGACACCCCAGCAACACGCCAATCTGGCCATACATGATAATGCTATATTTTCCTACCAACTGATTATATATTTACCGTAAATGCTAACCCTTCATTATGTAGTTAAAGTGTTTTCTTTTGTGTTTCAGGAACTGTAATCATGAAACATGTAGCTGTATGAGCCTCAAGATTTGAAGAAGAAGAAGAAGAGGAGGAGGAGGAGGAGGAGGAGGAGGAG
>NW_015160348.1:13477-24018 GCF_001447785.1 Gekko japonicus
GACATCTCATCTTTTCAGTAATGGGGGAATTCTTCTCCTTGGTTGTTGTTCTCTGCTCACAATGGCTAACATGTGCTCCTACTTTCCATGATGCTCTGAGCTGACTGTGTGCAAGCAACATTAACATAAAATGCAGGCAAGCGTTCCCTATGTGAAGGCTTTCACAGTAGGTGATGCAAACAGCTTCCTTTGGCTCATGGTATACAAACATGTGCACAGTCCACGTGTTGTGTATGTAGCAGATATAAAACCATAAATTAGTTCATTTCCCAACAAGAAGGAGGAGGAGGAGGAGGAGGAGATTGGATTTATACCCCACCCTTCACTTGGAGTCTCAGAGTGGCTTGCAATCTCCTTTCCCTTCCCCTCCCCAAAATAGACACCCTGTGAGGGAGGTGGGGCTGAGAGTGCTCGGACAGAAACTGCCCTTGAAAGAACAGCTCTGAAAGAACTTCTGACTGACTCAATGTCATACCAGCAGCTGCATGTGAAGGAGTGGGGAATCAAACCCGGTTCTCCCAGATCTGAGTCCACAAAATGTGAGATGTTCGCCTGTACATCCTCGCTCTCAAGGATATAATTGGTAAATTCCTGAAGATTTGGGGACAGACTCTGGGGAAGGCAGGGTTTGGGGAAGGGAGAGACCTCAGCGGGTTATAAAGCCATAGAAGCCACCTTCCAAATCCACCTTTTTCTTCAGGGGAATTGATCTCTATTGCCCAGAGCTCAGTTATAAATCTTGGAGATCTCCAGGCCTTACCTGGAGGCTGGCAACCCTAGATATTGTATGTGATGTCCCAGACCTCCACACTGGTACTGAACAGCTTCCTGGAAGGACTGAGGGAGACACCAACATTCAGGATCTTGGAACGAATCTGTAAAAAATTGAATTATTTGAAAAGAGTTTATGGGGCGGCTTGAACGGACTCTGTTTTTACTGCTTTAGCAGTATTTTTTAATTACCCGTAGAATTACCTGCCTCTTAATTATGTCTTTTGTTTCACTTTATTGTTGCTTCATATTTATTACTCTCTTTCACATTGACTCACGTCTGGGTTATGTTCCAAATAAATACAAGTAATACCCATTCAAATGCCTGGAGGCTGGAGAGGTACATGACAGACAGAAGTTTAAATAGTACTTTGTATAGTACTATTGTATAGTCCAATCCAGGGTCCAATTCCAAGTAGACAGGTAAAAATGTCAGCTCTTACCTTAAGTTGCCAAACTCCAAGTGGGGTCTGGAAATCTCCCACTGTTACAAATTGATCTCCAGACTTGGTCAGGCGTCGCAGATCATTGTTATGTACTGGACGAGGGTCAAATCGCTCTTCTCTGCTCACATTGACTGAATTGTAATTATTCTTTTCCATGCTGTACTGTAGGTTCTAATGCTAATGTACATCTGTTAAGACAAGCGTGATATTTTGAGCTATATTTGTATTTATCTTTTGCTGTACTTGGTTGATGGCACTCCGTTCCATTGTCAGTTTGTAATGTTGCTATATTGTTCAACAGGGGTCATTTCCTGCAGGAGCACACAGGAGCAGAGCTCCGGCAGTAAGGAGCCCAGGGGGCGGGCACATGCAATAAGCACCGCCCCCTGCTCCCAGGAGCCCTCAGTCGGGCCACGAGGAGCAAGAAGCAGCCAGGTAAGTTGCAGAGCCCCCCCCCCCGGCCCGCCTTCAGGTACAAGATCTCCCTCCTCTGTGAGGGCAGATCTGCATGTCCCCTCCCCAATAACTAGCAATCCAAACAGTCCAGTGGAGCCTGAGCGGTGGGTGTTGCCTTCTGACACACTTCCAGTGATGTCAGGGGGTGTGGCATATGCAAATAAGTTATGCTAATAAGTTATGCTAATTAGCTCCTGCACCTCTTTTTCTACAAAATGACCCCCGTCAGGGGTCATTTCCTGCAGGAGCGCACAGGAGTGGAGCTCCGGCAGTAAAGAGCCCAGGGGGTGGGCACATGGAACAAGCCCCACCCCCTTCTCCCAGCAGCCCTCAGTCAGAGCAGGAAGCAGCCAGGTAAGTTACAGAGCTCCCCCCAGCCCCCCCGTCCAAAGCAGTCCAGTGGCACGTTTAAGACCAAGTTTTATTCAGGTCCAAGCTCTCCCTCCTCTGCGAGGACAGATCTGCCCGTCCCCCCCCCCAATAGCTAGCCATCCAAAAACATCCAGTAGAGCCTGAGCGGTGGGTGTTGCCTTCTGACACACTTCCGGTAATGGCAGGGTGTGTGGCATATGCAAATAAGTTATGCTAATGAGTTATGCTAATGAGGTCCTGCACCTTTTTTTCTACAAAATGACCCCTGGGTAGAACAGTTCAGTTTTATAGGCCCAGATCTCATCTGGTAAGGCGTTCCACCAGGCTGAGGCCAGAGCCAAAAAGGCTGTGGCCCAGGTTGAGGCAAGTCGAATATTTTGGGGGCTGGGCACCACCAGGAAGTTGTTGTTGTTTTTTTTAAATCCCTGGAGGTGTATTTTTTATTATTTTTATATAAGACTACCAAACTACAAAGAAAATATAAGGGAAGGGGACTACATCTAGGGATAAAGGAAAGATAACCACACTATACTAAAAACCCAAGAGGAGGAGATCATATCCGTGTTAATCTAAGAGTTATTAATAAAAGTCTTAGTACACCAATATACTTGTAAAGTTCTTGTTTGTCTCGGCTTCAATGTTAATGTATTAGTTATTTTAAGAGAACTTTCTGAGCATCTTCTTGTTATTTGCTTCTAAAAGCCATTTTTAGAGTCTTTCTGCCTTTACTTCGATTTTCCGTCTCTGAAATCATATGTAGCTTTCATTGCGCCTGCACCCATTTCTATAGCAGAGTCCTCATCTGTTCTAGAGGTAACGGAGTCACTTGATTTCGATTCTTCCTCTTTGGATTCTCCCTCCAATCCCGTCTCAAAATTCTTTGGCTTTAAAAATGGAGTCAATCTTTTCTCTTTTGTCATTGATTTTAAAGATGACACCCTCTGGGATCGCCCACCTGTACAAAATTCCATTGGTTTGAAGAAAATAAATTCAGTCCTTACAGCTTTTCCTCTTTTGGTGAATTTCAAATGGAATGTCTTTTAAAGTTTTAATGTTTGTATTCCCAAGTTTCAATGAAGTTGCTGAATTCGCTTTTAAAATAGCATCTCTGGTCTGTCTTGTTGAGAATCTGACCACAATTTCTCCAGGCAGGCTATTTTTTTAATATAATTGGAGTATGCCCTATAGGCAGTCTCCGTCTCTTTTACTAGTTCATCTGCTGTTGAGCCTATTGCTGGGGTGATGATCTCCCTGAGAAGCTTCCTTAGATCCTCCTTTTCCGATTCAGGCACTCCCTGGAATATGAGAATCATATTTGCTTTTTCCATTTGTAGCTGTAACAAACAGTTTTCTTGGAAGTTTTGTTTTGCTTCAACTTCCCCCATTCTTTTCTTCATTTTCTTATTTGTGGTGTCTAACTCATTAATTCTCTCGGTCGTATGCTCCACCTTCTTTTCCGTTTCTGCCAGTTGGAGCTGCTGGGATGCGAAGTTTTGATCCAAGGAACTCATTTGCTGGTTAATACCATCAAGTTGCTCCATCACCGGCTTGAGCATATCCGCTAACATTTTCATGATGTCTGCTCCCTCCTCCGGTTTTGGGCTCTGACTACCCGCCAGTTTCGTTTTAAACTTTCTTTGTGAGGCTGCCATTTTATACGATTGTTTACAATTCCAAACCGCTTCTCACGAACTCGAAAAATCGTTGTCTCAATATCAGCACTCAAGTAAGTCTCTCAAAACAAGATCGCTGCTTGCCCCCCCACCCCCTTCGTTACGCTTATCTGCCCATTTGCATAAGAGGCGTCCCTCTTTGCACTCCACTTGTCCCATGGGGGCGGGGTAGTTCGCTTTTAAATTAGTCTGCTTATTTTGAACTCATATTCATTGTCTGTCATTTATCTGACCCCGCTCGCAGTACTCGATATTCCACTCAATCTCCAGTGCTTGTCCCAGTTGAATCAGCTTGTGCCCAAGGGCCACACAGTGGCAGGACTGTCAGGGCAGAGGGAAGCCTCAATTCTCCGGCATTGAGCCATCAAAGAGGCTGCCCCTCAAAAGCCCTCTGGCCTGGAACCTATTGCAAAGGCTTCGTGTGAGTGCTACTTGAGGTAGCACCCCTCCATACTGCTGGTGTCGCTCCCCCAAGGTCCGGGGAGAATGACCGCCATCACTGACCCACAGACCGGAAGTCCAGCACCACCAGGAAGATGTTATGCACAGAGCATAATGCTCTCTGGGGGGTGTACCAGAAGATATGGAATTCTTGGGAATTCTTGGGAGTATCTTGGGAATTCATCATACATCTCTTTCTGACTGTGGCACTTTAGTGTCAAGCTAGATGTGACATTGGTCCTTTCCGCATTCGCCTGCCACTCCAGATTTTCTCGGTGTTTGGAGTCGAGGCAATTGAAGTCCAGGACAAAACAGCATCCAAATAACCCGGGGGTAACAGCAGGCTGAAACCGGGCTGACCACCGAAGGGAGGTAACATAATGCAGAATGGGGGGAAACCCGGAATAAAAAGAAGGTTGACCTCGATTTTAGTGCCGCAAATGGGGGGGGGGAACCTGGAGTTAAAAGATGATTGAATTCGATTTTAGTGCAGGATTGTTTGGAGAACACCACGGTGAACATGGACTAAAAGGAGACTGCAGAAAGGCCCATTGGGCACTTTACATAAGAACATAAGAGAAGCCAATGTTGGATCAGGCCAGTGGCCCCTCCAGTCCAACACTCTGTATCACACAGTGGCCAAAAACACCAGGTGCCATCAGGAGGTCCATCAGTGGGTCCAGGACACTAGAAGCCCTCCCACTGTTGACCCCCCCCCCCCCACGAACACAAAACTACAAGCACCAAGAATACAGAGCATCACTGGTCCAAGGCCAAGAGTTCCTATAAGAACCTAAGAGAAGTTAATGTCGGCTCAGGCCAGTGGCCCATCCAGTCCAACGCTCTGTGTCACCCAGTGGCCAAAAATGCTAGGTGCCATCAGGAGGTCCAGCAGTGGGGCCAGGAAACTAGATGCCCTCCCACTGTTGCCCCCCCCAAGAACCAAGAAGACAGAGCATCACTTGCCCCAGAGTCCCTATCTATACATTGTGGCTAATAGCCACTGATGGACCTCTGCCCCATATGCTTATCTAATTCCCTCTTGAAGCTGCACATGCTTGTAGCCACCACCACCTCCTGTGGCTTTCACACACACCAAACAATGCACTTTCAATCCACTTTCAACTGAATCGTTTATTGTGTATTTTAAACTGTGATGTATATTGTTTTATTGGGTTTTATGTAAGTCAACCTGAGCTTGCCTCGGCGGGGAGGGCGGGGTAAAAGTTGAAATAATAAATAAATAAATATACCTTGCAGTTGGATTCTTCTGTGTGAAGTGGCAAAATCCACTTGCAAACCGTCATTAAAGTGCATTGAAACAGCATTATTTAGCATGTGCGAAAGCTGCAGTCACATACACTGAATTATTCATTTTCAGTCCACTTTCAATGCACTTTCCAACTGGATTTTGTCCGTTCACACAGTAAAATCCAGTTGGAAAGCGCACTGAAGTGCATTTTTAAAAATATATCATTTGCCTTGGAAGCACAAGAGCTTTATACAGTATTGCCGACCTTCCACATTTCTCAGTTAAGGGGAAAATGCAGCTCAAACAAATTACAAAGGTCCCGGTCACACTAGTGGGAAAAGCCGCGGCAGAAGTGCGGCTTTTTAGAGCCACAGTGAACTGAAGCGCGGCATCGGGATCAGACAGAGCCTCCAAGCAGCGCCACATTTGCTCCCCGCCACGATAACATGCTGAGGGGGAAACGATGGGACAAAGGGCGAGGCAGTTGTGCAGTTGTGCACATGCGCAGTGTGGCAGGGCCTCGCATACCCCAGGATACAGGCACATCGGCAATCACACGCCCGCCCGTGCTGTGCGTTCCCCAGTAAGTACTAGTGTTTTGTAGGTCTCCTTTAAATCCACGTTTTCGGCCGGTAGCGACGGGTTGGGGGCGGGGGCCCGACGCTTGCCAGATGTTGCCGTACAACCGCGCCTGTTTGATGTACCCTCATCCCATCCGTTTTGTGGGGCAAATCCTCCCGTGTGAACGGGGCCAAAGATAACCTGACTCCAGCGGTAAAAATTGAAAGTAATTTTACTTACAAAAAAAGCACATCTTACATGGCGTCTTGATTTCTTGTGAACAGATTAACTTCCAAAAGGTTAACTTGCTGCAGCTCCAAGCTCAGGTAAGAGAGAGCAGAAGAGAGGTCCTATATAAGATGAAAAACAGAAGAAGAAGAGAAGAAGAGAAGAGATTGGATTTATACCCCACCCTTCACTATCCGAAGGAGTCTCAGAGCGGCTTACAAACTCCTTTCCCTTCCCCTCCCCACCCTGTGAGGTAGGTGGGGCTGAGAGAGCTCTGACAGAAACGGCTCTTTTTCAAGAACAGCTCTTATCAGAACTATGGCTTGCCCAAGGTCATCCAGCCAGGTGCGACTGGAGGAGTGGGGAATCAAAGCCGGCTCTCCCAGATTAGAGTTCGCACACTTAACCACTACACCAAACTGGCTCAGTAGAAGAAGAGATTGGATTTATACCCCGCCCTTCACTACCCAAAGGAGTCTCAGAGCGGCCTACAAACTCCTTTCCCTTCCCCTCCCCACAACAGACACCCTGTGAGGTAGGTGGAGCTGAGAGGGCTCTGATAGGAACTGCTTTTTTTCAAGGACAGCTCTTATCAGAATTACGGCTTGCCCAACGTCACCCAGCAGGTGCAAGTGGAGGAGTGGGGAATCAAACCCGGCTCTCCCAGATTAGAGTCCGCACACTTAACCTCGACACCAGACTGGCTTGGGTTAAAGGAAGATTCAGGTGGGGTCGCCGTGTTGGTCTGAAGCAAGAGAGTCACTGGACTCATACTTTGCTCTAACATTAGTTCATTGATCAGTCACAAGCTATGGTGGTTTCCAAAGGGATCCAGACAAGTCCAGAAAAGGTAGAGTCAGATTTATACCCCGCCCTTCACTCGAAATCTCAGAGCGGTTTACAATTTCCTTCCCTTCCTCTCCCCACAACAGAGACACGGTGAGGTAGGCGCGGCTGAGAGAACTCTTTCGAGGACTGCTCTTGAGAGAACAGCTCTGAGAGAACTTGTGACTGACCCAAGGTCACTCCAGCGGCTGCATGTGGAGGAGGAGTGAGGAATCAAACCCGATTCTCCCAGATTAGAGTCTGTGCTCCTAACCACTACACCAACTGGCTCTCCACGTCAAATGGATCACCCAGTTGACCTCATGAGGAAGAGGAGTGGGGAATCGAACCCGGTTCTCCAGATTAGAGCCCTGCCGCTGTTAACCACCTTGCTAAACTGGCTCTCGCACAGATGCCTGCTGTTGGAGGAGGGGAAGCATTGGGGAGAAGATGGTGTTTCTCCTCAGTGCCTTGCATGTGAGTCCTCAGCCGGCTGTCCTCTGTTGGAGACAGGATACTGGGCTGGGCTAGGTGGCCTTCAGTCCTCTTCTGACGTTCTCCAATGGACCAGGCAGGAAAGTACCTGGCAGGCAGGGACCTGCATCACATGAGAGCTGTTTGTCATCTCTTGCTTGCCATTCTCTTCCCCGGGCAAATTCAGCTGCCAGAGAGAAGTCCCGGAGGCCTCTGCATTCCAGGGGCAAGTCAGAACGCCTCTTCCCCACCCCACCCCCTGGCCAGACTTCCTTTCCTGTTCGGGACTGGTCCTCTCCCCTCCCACCGTGTCCTTTAACAAGAAGGCAGAGAGGGAGGAAGGGAGGGAGGGAGAGAGGGAGGGACTCCTCTGCTGGGGAGGCTGTTTCGGATTGCCTAAGAAAGCATGGGAAAGATTGAAGGTCAAAGAAGACGGGGACGGCAAAGGATGAGATGGTTAGAGAGTGTCATAGATGCAACGAACATTCAGAGGTTGCAACGGGTCTTTGCTTCACTGGAGAGGAGGCATTTTCTTCTATGTAAAATCTTTATTTCTAAGGGAGGGGTTCACAGGAAATCTACAAAACAACAAAGACACCTAAGGACTACATCTTTACACTTTGACCACATGGTCTACAACAATGGAGCTTCTTCTTCTTTTTCTTCTTCTCCTTCTCCTTCTCCTTCTTCTTCTTCTTCTTCTTCTTCTCCTTCTTCTTCTCCTCCTTCTCCTTCTCCTTCTTGTCTTGCTTGCCCTCCTCTGTATCTTCCCCCGCTCTGCAATGT
Organism: Gekko japonicus; assembly: GCF_001447785.1. Classification (NCBI taxonomy): domain Eukaryota; kingdom Metazoa; phylum Chordata; class Lepidosauria; order Squamata; family Gekkonidae; genus Gekko; species Gekko japonicus. The sequence goes on from NW_015160348.1 coordinate 21,763, forward strand.
CCTTTATGAGATTTGATGACCAGAACTGCACACAGTGTTCCAAATGAAGCCGCACCATAGATCTATCCGGGGGCATTACAGTATTGGCAGTTTCATTCTCAGTCCCTTTCCTAATAATCCCTAACACAGCATTTGCCTTTTTCACCACTGTGGCACACTGGGTGGACCCTTTCATTGAGCTCTCCACTACAACTCCCAGAACTTTCCCCCTCTCCCTCTCAACAAATTCAGACCCCATAAGGAGGTGTTGTGCATGCAGGTGTGGGGGTAGAAAGGAGGGGGTGGGGATTTTCACGGTAGGCAGATGGGGCCCCGGACACTGTCTGCCCATGGCACTCCAAAACCTTGAACTGGCCCTGATAGATACTAATGGTGAAATCACCACTAGTTTCTAAATAAGTCGTTAGGGTGCTTAAAAGGGTGGCTGGGTAATGTCATAATCCTCGACAAGTTATTCTCAACAACACTCTCTTTGGCAGTGATATGTTTATTGAGTTATAAGCAGATTCCAGGTCCTAACAGTACCATGTCAGATCTAAAGATGTTGGCAGGCACAATCAAAGATATCGGTGATTCGAATGTAAACCCTCCTAAGGCCCACTCATATATCACATCCACTCCGCCTCGCTCCAGCATCTCTATCCCCTCCCTTCCCCTGGGAAAATACATGATTCCTTTATCTACTAAGCAAGCTTGCCCCAGAAGCCTCAAGGACATTCCTCTGGGAATGGAGGAAGGCTTCTTCAGAAGAGTTATGATAGAGCAGCCACACACTCCACACTCGCATCCCCCACCTAAGGAATTCCCCTTTCCCAGCATCTATGGCAAACTGAGCAGAGCAAGGTTTGACAGGTAAAGCACAAGGCTGCTGATCAGTGTTCTATAGAGCTAGGGTTCCCCCCCACCCCGAGAAAACTAATAGGCCAATCAGGAGAGAAGGTGGCATGGTACAATCCAATCTCATCAGTTCTTGGCAGCTAAGCAGGGTCATCGCTGATTAGAGTTTGGATGGGAGACCCCCAAGGAAGTCTGCAGAGGAAAGCCATGGCCAACCACCTCTGCTTCTCAGATCTTGGAAACTAAGCAGAGTTGGTTCTTGGACGGGAGACCACCAAGGAAGGCTCTGCTTACAGAGACCACCAAGGAAGATTCTGCGGAGGAAGGCAATGGCAAATCGCCTCTGCTTCTCAGATCTCGGAAGCTAAGCAGGGTTGATACCATGGAAGGGAGACCACCAAGGAAGTTTTGCAGAGGAAGGCAATGGCAAATCGCCTCTGCTTCTCAGATCTCGGAAGCTAAGCAGGGTTGATACCATGGAAGGGAGACCACCAAGGAAGACTCTGCAGAGGAAGGCAATGGCAAATCGCCTCTGCTTCTCAGATCTCGGAAGCTAAGCAGGGTTGATACCATGGAAGGGAGACCACCAAGGAAGACTCTGCAGAGGAAGGCAATGGCAAATCGCCTCTGCTTCTCAGATCTCGGAAGCTAAGCAGGGTTGATACCATGGAAGGGAGACCACCAAGGAAGGCTCTGCAGAGGAAGGCCATGGCTAACCACCCTCTGCGTCTCAGATCTGAGAAGCTAAGCAGGGCTGGTACTTGGATGGGAGACCACCAAGGAAGACTGTGCAGAGGAAGGCAATGGCAAACCACCTCTGCTTCTCAGATCTCAGAAGCTTAGCAGGGTCAGTACTTGGATGGGAGGCCACCAAGGAAGACTATGCAAAGGAAGGCAATGGCCAGCCATTTCTGCTTCTCACTTGCCTTGAAAGCTCCTGGCTGGGGTCACTGCAAGTCATTTGTGACTTGACAGCACTTCACGCACACACACTGGGCCTATCCACCTCACAAAACAGGTCGAGAAAGCTGCACAGATGGGCACACACAAAGAACACACATGTGGATTTTCACAGGCCTACACTTCAGCTGAAACCCAGTCAGAATGTGCCAGACATTTATGAGTTCCAGTCTAAGCATCTACCACTGCTTGGGAGAAATGAAGAGCGAAAATCCATGTTCCCGAACAGAGACCAATGATACCTCTTGTATTCATTTCCCTTTTTATTTATTTTAGCTGAGAAAACCCAAAGAGACAGTCAGAGATGTGGGGATGTTATGATAATTCTGGCGCATTAATAATGCAAATGGTAGATGAAGGTTAATTACTTCTCAAACGAGCCGCTATTGTTGCCAAAGAGTCTTCCCTCAGAAAACCTTCCCGCTCATTCGGAGACGAAGCAATTCCCTCTGTTGCGAA
>NW_015160348.1:24046-24433 GCF_001447785.1 Gekko japonicus
GGATGGAAAAAAATTATTCAAGCCCTGTCATGGCCTTGCTCCGCACTCAAGCCTCTGGAACAAACTGTCAGGGAAAGACTCTGACCTTTTCCAGAAACCAAACGTTGGCAGGACCTGCTTTGTGAGGTAAAAGCCCTCTGAACAGAAGGAGCCCTGGTCTGGTCTCCCTCCTCCTGCTAATTGAACTCTGCCTAAGCTGACAAGAGTTTTACACCCCACCATAGATGAGTGGGAACTGAGCCTTCAAACTCCAGCTGGAGATAAGGTGATAGTTCTTAAAGGACCTTTCTTTCTTTCTTTCTTTCTTTCTTTCTTTCTTTCTTTCTTTCTTTCTTTCTTTCTTTCTTTCTTCCTTTCTTCCTTCCTTCCTTCCTTCCTTCCTTCCTT
>NW_015160348.1:24664-77816 GCF_001447785.1 Gekko japonicus
TTCCTTCCTTCCTTCCTTCCTGTTTGGTGTAGTGGTTAAGTGCGTGGACTCTAATCTGGGAGAACCGGGTTTGATTCCCCACTCCTCCACTGGTACCTGCTGGATGACCTTGGACAAGCCATAGTTCTGGCACAGCTTTCCTTAAAAAAGAGCAGTTTCTATCAGAGCTCTCTCAGCCCCATCTACCTCACAGGGTGTCTGTTGTGGGGAGGGAAAAGGAAAGGAGTTTGTAAGCCACTGAGACTCCTTTGGGTGGTGAAGGGTGGGGTATAAAATCATCCTCTTCTTCTTCTTCTTCTTCTTCTTCTTCTTCTTCTTCTTCTTCTTCTTCTTCTTCTTCTTCTTCTTCTTCTTCTTCTTCTTCTTCTTCTTCTTCTTCTCCTTCCTTCCTTCCTTCCTTCCTTCCTTCCTTCCTTCCTTCCTTCCTTCCTCCCTTCCTCCCTCCCTCCCTCCCTCCCTCCCTCCTTCCGTCTCCCATCTATTTTCCCTCCCTCCCCATCTATTTTTCCTTCCTTCCCTCCCTCCCTCATCTTTCAAATGTCTCACCTCTTCTCTTTCCACCCACAAACCCAGTGTTTTGATTTTGCTTTTCTTAACATTGTTATTATTTTGTTTCTTTGCACTGGACTTTGACTGTAAAATGCATGCATTTTTACCATTCTTTATGGATCAATATTAACAGTAGCTATTGTGTTTGTATATACACATGCGCGCGCACACATATATATGGAGAGATAGCAGTGGGGCATATTGTACATATAAATGAAGCATACACTGCATATAAAACCTGCACAACAAGCATTCGCTATTCAGATAAATCCACGTAATCAACAGTGAACAGAGAAGAACTGAAACGGTTGACAAAAATTCAAATGAATATTTTAAAAAATATATATGAAATAAGGCATGTTAGTTCCTCCCTCGGCATGCCTGGTTGTCTTGTCTTCTTATCACAACCACCCTGTGAGGTAGGCAATGCTAACAGAGAATGACTGGCCCGAAGGCATCTAGTGAACTTCATGGATGGGCAGAAATTGGATCTTGCCTAAAGGAGCTGCGGTGGCTCAAGTGGTGAAGACGCTGAACTGCAGCCTGTGGAAGGTGAGTAGTTCAGCAGTTTGAGACCCGGGTGCCGCATGACGGAGTGAGCTCCCGTCTCTAGTTCCAGCTCCTGCCAACCTAGCAGTTCGAAAGCAAGAAATTGCAAGTAGATAAATAGGTACCACTTCAGTGGGAAGGAAACAGCGTTCCGTGCGCCTTGGTGTTTAGTTATGCTGGCCACATGACCATGGAAACGTCTTCGGACAGCGCTGGCTCTTCGGCTTTAAAACGGAGATGAGCACCGCAACCCTAGAGTCGGACTCGACTGCCTTTCAAGCAAGGGAACCTTTACCTTTACCTAATCTGCTGTAGCACACTGGCTCATCCTTGTGACTTCTGGTCAAACCAGTTTTTCAAACCATGCAAAGCTTCGAAGAATCTGTGGACAGAAATGTTCATGAGCCGAATGCATTATCAGACACCTTGAACTCTGAAAACGGACAAACAAACAAAAAACCTGTCACCTGTTTCCAACCTCAAAGGAGTGATGGAACTATCCCTATGGATAGCGGTTGCCTCTCTTCAAAGAAGGGGTTATGTGTAGAGTTCGCCCTGAAGACGTTCCCTGTGGATTGCAACTTCTCTCTTTTGAACAACTTCCAAATGTTTAGAGTCAAGTTTTTAAGCAGAGTTTCCACTTCTCAACTCACAGACTTCCATGGGCATAAAAGGGCATAATTCTGCTTTAGGGGGCACAGTGGGCAGCGTAAGGTGAAAGCCGCATGCTGATGGGTATTGAACTACTGTAATTGTGCGCGGCTTGGATTTTCCTCTCTGGTGAGCAATTACAATCGCACAATATCCAAAGCCATGTGCCCTGAATGCATTGAACACAGGAAACTGCCTTAAAGTAAATCAGACCGTCGGTCTATCAAGGTAGGCACTCATAGGCATGCTATGAAATTGCTGAGCCATGGGGTTAGAACAGATAAAAGTAAGTCCTTCTTTACCCAAAGAGTGATTAACACATGGAATTCACTGCCACAGGAGGTGGTGGTGGCTACAAGCATGGACAGCTTCAAGAGGGAATTGGATAAACTTATGGAGCAGAGGTCCATCAGTGGCTATTAGTCACAAGGTATAGATAGGAGCTCTCGGTGTGGGACAAGTGATGCTCTATATTCTTAGTGCTTGGGGGGGCAACAGTGGGAGGGCTTCTAGTGTCCTGGCCCCACTGGTGGACCTCCTGATGGCATCTGGTATTTCTGGCCACTGTGTGACAGAGTGTTGGACTGGAAGGGCCTTTGGCCTGATCCAACATTGGCTTCTCTGATGTTCTTATGTTCTTAAGGTGAGTACTGTCGATTCAGACTGGCAGCAGCTCTCCAAGGTCTTAGGCTGACGTCTTTCACATCGCCCACTACCTGATCCTCATTTTTCTCCCTGTCCCAAAACACTAGAACTCGAGGGTGTCTAATGAAGCTGATGGGCAGTAGGTTCAGGGAGGACAAAAGGAAATGCTACTTGACACAGAGAGTGACGAACATGTGGAATTTGCTGCCAAAGGATGTCGTGATGGCCACAGGATGAGATGAATTTAAACGAGGATTAGATTCATGGAGGATAAACCTGTCGATGGCTACTAGCCATGATGACTGAGATGAACCTCCACATTCAGAGACAGTGAACCTTTGAATCCCAGAGCCAGGAGGTAACCTCAGGGGAAGGCCTTGGCCACTCTGCCCTGTTGTTGGCCATCCAGAGGAACTGGTTGACCCCTGTGTGAGACAGGAGGCTGGACTAGATGGACTATTGGTCTGATCCAGCAGGGCTCTTCTGATGTTCTTAGGAAGGCCTCGGCTTCTATGCCCTGTTGTTGGCCCTCCAGAGGAACTGTTTGGCTACTGTGTGAGATAGGAGGCTGGACTAGATGGACTATTGGTCTGATCCAGCAGGACTCTTCTTATGCTCTTAGGAAGGCCTCGGCCTCTCTGCCCTGTTGTTGGCCCTCCAGAGGAACTGTTTGGCCACTGTGTGAGACAGGAGGCTGGACTAGATGGACTATTGGTCTGATCCATCAGGGCTCTTCTGATGTTCTTAGGATGGCCTCGGCCTTTCTGCCCTGTTGTTGGCCATCCAGAGGAACTGGTTGGCCACTGTGTGAGACATGAGGCTGGACTAGATGGACTATTGGTCTGATCCAGCAGGGCTCTTCTGATGTTCTTCTCAGGGGAAGGCCTCGGCCTCTCTGCCCTGTTGTTGGCCCTCCAGAGGAACTGGTTGGCCACTGTGTGAGACAGGAGGCTGGACTAGATGGACTATTGGTCTGATCCAGCAGGACTCTTCTGATGTTCTTAGGAAGGCCTCGGCCTCTCTGCCCTGCTGTTGGCCATCCAGAGGAACTGGTTGGCCACTGTGTGAGACAAGAGGCTGGACTAGATGGACTATTGGCCTGATCCAGCAAGGCACTTACGGTCTTATGTTCTTAACTGGGGTTGCTGTGAACTGAACCTGGGACCATTAAACAGCCCCTTTAGCAGACATGGAGCTGCCTTATACTGTATCAGACCACTGGTCTACCAGCATCAATATTGTCTACTGAGAATGGTGGTGGCTCTCCAGGATCTCAGGTAGAGGTCTTTCACATCACCTACAACCTGTTTCCTTTCATCAGAGATGTTGGGGATTGAACCTGGGACCTTTTGCATGCCAAGCAGATGCTCTCCTCTCCATGAAGGGCATGTAGACCAATAAATATATATATATATATATCTTAGATGATCAGTTCATGAAACGTTTGACTGAAATCGACTGTTCAATATATGCTCTTAGGAGCATATCTTGGAAATAAAAGCTTAGATGCCCTGGACATTTTCCTCATGTGCAAGGTTCCTTGTGCAAACAGAAGGAGGGAAACCTCACACAAGCTGCTTGAGCTAAGTTAAACACGGAGTTTCCCAGACTGCTTTTCTGCTTACAAGCAATTTCTTGGCACTGTAACATATAGGGAGGAAAGTGCTAGCACTGAACAATACCTTGTGCAAGTGGAATGGTGCTAAGTCTGCTCACGTTTCTGCTTGCACATCGCTGGATCCAAGACCATGAGAAGAAGGAGGAGGAGAAGATGAAGAAGAAGAGGAGGAGGAGGAGGAGTCTCTGAGCGGCTAACAATCTCCTTTCCCTTCCCCTCCCCACAACAGACACCCTGTGAGCAGGGTTCCCTCTAAGCTGAGTTAGTGTGAGCCAGCTCACTGTTTTTTTAGCCTCCAGCTCACACATTTTTGTCTTCGCTCAGGAAGGAGGGCTCCAGAGCAAACTGATTTATGCAGTAGTCAAATCGCTCGCTCACAACTTGAATGCCAGCAGCTCACAAAGGAGAATTTTTGCTCACAAGTCTCCACAGTTTAGAGGGAGCACTGCCTGTGAGGTAGGTGGGGCTGAGAGGCCTCTCTTGAGAACCTGGACATCAGCGCCCAAGATGTAGGACTTATGTGAAAGAGAGACAGGATTTCAAGCATCACATGCATGAGAGCTCCACCACCATATTTTCCCCACATTAATTGTATTGGGCTTCTTCACTTGTTCACCTGCATTACGGAAGAACTATGTGTTCCACCAGCACATGAAATTGCCAGGATACCTTTGATAGTGACAACTGTTATTTTAAAGAAATCCTTTGCCATTGTCACTTTGAACTTCCAGATTTCAGGGAGAAATTCAGAGAAGGGAAAAAAATTGGAAGCATTTCTGCCATCAACAAATCTTCAGTTCCCTATGCACTCAGTGTTTGAGGGCATAGGGCGTTGAACAGTGGTCACTGTGGGTGTGGTGGGGTGTGGAGGGGGAGGCATTTGTGAATTTACTGCATTGTGCGGGGGGGGGGTTGGACTAGATGACCCTGTAGGTCCCTTCCAACTCCATCATTCTATGATTCTAGGGCATCAAGTGGAATCGGTCCATTCCATAAAATCCTGGTTTACTTATCTGGACAGTTGTCCAATCTCTTTAGGCTTTTAGGCTGACATGGAATTAAATGAGCATCACCGGGAGTAAATGATGAAGGGAGCAAGAAAATGCTTTATGGATTTATACAGCTACAAACGGCCTTAATAATGCTCAAATTCGTCATTGATCCACTCCCCTTTTTTGTGGTTGCTTTTCATTTCCTTAATTGTTCCCACGGATTGAGGGATCCGCTGGACAGGTTCCATAATGTATTTTCCCGGCTCCATTGTCTCACCAAATTGAATGCTTTCTGTAGCTAAATAATCTGTATTGGTATTTAAATTGTTGGAAGTATATTTTGCAACCTGAGAAAATCTTTGTTTAACACAGGTAATATGGAACTTCTTATTTGGGGTGGGGGGGAAGCCATCGTTCTGTCCTAAGAACCCCTTTCCATTTAAAATAATCTTTGGATTTTAATGAGATTCCAATCTGGGTTCGATAAAATAATCTAATATTCCCTTAGTTCTTGGCAAAGGGCACGTTCGTTGCCATAGTTTTATATCAAGCGTAGCGCTGCCGTCAGAACAGAGCGGCTGCAGATATAGATCTTTTTACTTGAAGTTCAGGGATTTTGCTGACTTAGATCTGGTTTTCTTTTATTGATTTATGCCTACCGATAAGACAGTGCTCAGGGACGGATGTCACCCCGTCTTAGCAGTTCCCATACCATTGGATGGGAACCAGTCATAGATACAATATGCTGTTTTTCAATGGAAAGGAAGTGCACGGGCTTTGATTTGCTTGTGGGTTGGTGAAGAACAATGTCTTTGTTCTCAGACCTAGAGAAGCCAGGCTACCCCATTCTTGTCAGACCTCAGACGCTAAGCAGAGTCAGCCCGGTGTAACAGGCCAGATTAACCCGCCGGCCAGAGTAACCCCGGGTTAATCTGGCTGGCTGTAACAGGCCAGATTCACCCCTCGGCCAGAGTAACCCCGGGGTTACTCTGGCCTAGGCTAGAATAACCCCCCATTCACCCCCCAGCCAGAGAAACCCCGGGGTTTCTGGCCTAGGCTAGAATAACCCCCCATTCACCCCCCAGCCAGAGAAACCCCGGGGTTTCTGGCCTAGGCTAGAATAACCCCCCCCAGGCCAGATTAACCCCCCAGGCCTGCTTTCTGTGGCTGCTGTCTTTTCCTACTAAGAGAGATACTTCCCCAATAACCAGAGAGAACCACCTTCTGTTGCCAGAGACGCTGCCTTTTACTCTTGGGAAGCCCCAATACCGAGGGCAGCCCACTTATAACCTGACCCAGAGACCCACAGGACTCAGGCCAAGGAAGGCACCCAAGTCCCATGATGATTATCCTAGTGACTCTGCAAATGACAGCCTGAAGCAGAAGACACTCAAAAGACCATGTGAGGGACCAGACAATGATGACATCAACATCTCACAGAGACGCCAGCAGATGAAGACTTTCAACCCACTACCAAGTTCTGTAAGAAAGTATCTTAGCACCACTCTTGGCCTTTCATTTGTAAAGGTTGTGTACTGTGGACGCACAAGGGAGCTTGGGCATCCACGGCGTACGTATAAAACCAAAGGTGATGGGAACTGCTACATCCGGGCCATCAGCTACATCCTGACAGGATCAGAGGACAACCACTCCCTTCTTAGAAATAAAGTCATCCACCACATGAACACTGACTTGACAGAGAAACTACAGGACTACTTGAACCGGAATGTGAGTGAATATGTGAGCACTTCTGGCATCTCTCATGATGGAGTCTGGGCAACTGATGCAGAGATCATGGCCACAGCGAATCTGCTGAGTTGCGACATCCTCATCCACACAAAAGCTGGTCACTCCATGGAATGGTTGACCTATCCCGCAAGCTTCAATCTGCAGTCAACAACAGAGCATGCACTTTATCTTGGAAACAAGCATGATCATTTTGATGTTGTCATTAGTGTTTAGCTTTGAATAATTATATCTCTGTGGGTACTTGGTAGCCCATCAAAGTAGAAGTTTCAGGATGTTATGACTTATATTACATTATGGACAGCTAAGTTAAGTGAACATCAAGTCTAATGTTTTTACTGTTGGTTTTTTTCCTGGTTGAAGTAATAAAATTCTATGTGTGCAGAGTTCTAAGACTGAAGTCAATCAGCTTTCTCATGTGACTTACCTGTCTGTCTCTGCTCTACCATTTCTTTCTTTCTTTCTTTCTTTCTTTCTTTCTTTCTAATCTAAAGGTGTGGGCAACCTTTTTTTAAAAAAAAAGGGGGGGAAGGGAGAGTTGGAAGGGGTCGACTTCAGTGAACGTACCTCAATCAGATCGAGGACGTTTTCAGCAAAGGCCACCTTAGGAGTACCATAATTAAGTTAATAACAAAGTACCTACCTATATAGTTTAAAAAATTTGGCTCTCCAAAGAAATGTCAGTCGTACTACTGTTGATATTTGGGTCTGTTGACTAATGAGATTGGATTCATACCCTGTTCTTCACTACCAAGAGGAATCTCAGATTGCCTGACAAGTTTCTCATGGACCTGAAACCCTCAGAAGCTGACACTGTGCTGGTTACACTGACATCTAAGTTACCACTCAACTAAGCCCGGGGTTAAAGATTTTTGTGTTGTGCAGTTAAAAAGAAGTTAAAAAAAGAAGTTAAAAAGAAGAAGAGATTGGATTCAGCTGACATTTAACTTACCACTCTAGCCAGGCGGGGGTTAGTATGGGCTAACCCCCGGGGTTACTCTGGCCTGGCCTGGCAGGGGTTACTCTGGCTGGGGGGAGGTGAATCTGGCCTGTTACAGCCGGCCAGATTAACCCGGGGTTACTCTAGTCTAGGCCAGAATAACCCCTCAATAACCCCTCCGGGGTTATTCTAGGCTAGGCCAGAGTAACCCCGGGGTTACTCTGGCCAGGGGGCTAATCCGGCCTGTTACACCAGGTCAGAGTTTGGAAGGGAGATCAGCAAGGAATACCAGGGCTGTGTGATGCAGAGACAGGCAATGTCTCTCGCCCTGAAAACTCTACTCGATCACCGTCATTAAATCCGCAGGGAGATATGCCAAATGCAAAGCAGTGCAACATCAAATTGACCACTAGAGGGAGGAAAACATTTTTTGGAACAGAACCCCCTCCCTGAAGCAACAGGAACACATAAGTGAGGGACATCAGAATGCAGAACAGCCCTTCATTCAAGAACTGGATCGTTCACAGTTTGCTGCAGTTCCTATTTCATGTACATGTCCCTCACACTACTGAGCACATGTAACTTGGTAAAACAATGCAAAAAACCCTCCCCCAGTCTTAACATGATTGTGCACACCACTGAGAGAAAATTCCTTTTGTGCAATGTTTATGCCAAAAGAATATTAAAAAACCATGTTAAAAATTTCATCAGGATTGCTTTTGGGAAGTGTTTTATCAATGCAAACATGACCGTGACAGGCAAAAAGGAATGGAGCAACTGAAGGATTTGCAAGTTGCACCTGAGCATAACGCTCAGTGCAGATTTCTAGAATTAAGACAAAGCAACGGAAGATTCCTAAGGTATTGGCTGCTGCTGTTGTTGTTCAGTCGCACAGTTGAGTCTCTCTTCGCGACCCCATGGACCAGATCACGCCAGGCCTTCCTGTCTCCCGTCGTGCTCCAAAATTTGCTTAATTTCATGTCCGTTGCATCTATGACACTGTCCAACCATCTCATCCTTTGCTGTCCCCTTCTTCTTTGACCTTCAGTCTTTCCCAGCATCAGGGTCTTCTCCAGTGAGGGCTCCCTTCTCATTGGGTGGCCAAAGTATTTGAGCTTCAGCTTCAGTCTCTGGCCTTCCAGGGAACAGTCAGGGTTGATTTCTTTCAGGATGGACTGATTTGATCTCATTGTCGTCCAAGGGACCACGTAGTTTTGAAATGCTAAAATTCTAGGGGTGGGGTGGGGGACTGGATGCAGAGAATCTCTGAAGCACCCGTACTTTTATTTCGCCAGGTCTGGAATTCAAATCATGCCACTTAGTGATTTTATAATATTAAATGAAAAAATGGACTATTGTGATTAATACAACCGGTTAGGGAGGACTTGGGCTCAGATCATATTTACTCGAAGGGCATTTCAAGCCCCGGGATAGCGTATTAATAATTAGAACTTCCAAGCCACAGAATGGATGCAACAGACAAAAAAAAAAAAAAGCAATCAGTACTATCAATGGCTGGATGGTGATGCAGTATATCATACTAATATACCCTTTTAACCATTTCTGTAATGCTCCTTACTGTAAACCAGGGCGGTCAGTTTAGCCTTACTGGAAGCGGGTTTGAACACATCTTTCATATTATAGATTAGCCTGCTTCCGTAAAGGAAGAAAGATTTGTTACAGCTGTTTAGGAAAGAAAGCAGCAGCAACGGTATATCAATTTAATTAGTGTTGTTGCTGCTGTTTTAAATCACTCGAAGTAGGTTCCTGGGCCAGCCACATCAACCAGGAATCCGACCCTGTTCTGACACACTTGTACCTCTTCTTAATGGTTCTGCTCGAGGCGTTTTATTCCCTGGTTCAACTTCCTTATGGCGTCCCAGGCAGGAGTGCTACCTGGTTTGTGGGCCTTCTGCCTCCCCTTTTCTCTCTGCAATTGGGGTTTTGTCTCCACACACCTGAAGAAGAATCCTAGAGAATGGGTATGCACTATGTACATCCATACTGCCCAACTGAGGTGGGGTATACATCCAATCTGCTCCTCCTCCTCCTCTTCTTCTTCTTCCTTCTCCTCCTCTTCCTCTTCTTCCAGGTGACGTGATCTCTGTAGCCTAGAGATTAGTTGCAATTCTGGGAGATCTCCAATCATCACCTGGAGGCGGAAGTGGAAAAGGAAACAAACAACCGTGATATACTATGCCACAAAAGTCTCCAAAGACTAGAAATGTCTTTGTCCAATATTCAGTTTACTGAATGCAATTCAAACGCCATCAACACCAAGGGATCGTGCACATCATCTCGCTTCGTGTACAACTTTGTCAAAGTGAATAGCGTCGAAATACAAGATTAACCCATTGAACAAACTCACTGGTAGTATTTCATGGTGACATTCTTCAAAATCCATCACTGATTCACTTTGACAAAGTTGTACATGAAGCGAGATGATATTTATTTATTTATTTATTTATTTAGCATTCGATTTATATACCGCCTTAACCCCCCCCATGGGGGTCTCTGGGCAGTTTACAATTTGTAGTGCTAGTCACTTTGTAATTCCCTAAGTATGGGCACATTTTTCAGGGGTTGGGTCAGCCTACCTAGCACCCCGGTGGTGGCGGCTCTCCCTTCTGGCCTCCGGCCTCCGGCTTCCTCGGCTCTCAGCTGTCTTCCTTCGGTCAGCAGGACATAAGAACATAAGAACATAAGAACATAAGAGATGCCAATGTTGGATCAGGCCAAAGGCCCATCCAGTCCAACACTCTGTATCCCACAGTGGCCAGAAATACCAGTGCCATCAGGAGGTCCACCAGTGGGGCCAGGACATTAGAAGCCCTCCCACTGTTGACCCCCCAAGCACCAAGATGACAGAGCATCACTTGCCCCAGAGCCCCTATCTATACCTTGTGGCTAATAGCCACTGATGGAACTCTGCTCCATATGCTTATCTAATTCCCTTTTGAAGCCGTCCATGCTTGTAGCTGCCACCACTTCCTGTGGCCGTGAGTTCCATGTGTACACGTTTCTCTCGTGGCACTTCTCCGGCGAGGCAGCTTTCTCGGCGCGTTGATTCGTCTCTCCTGGCCTCAGCTCTGTCCAGTAGGCTCCGCCGCGCCGGGAGATGACATCTTCCGCGCCTTCTGCTGCTAGCAACGGCCGCTTTCTGCTGTATCTCTGCAGGCCACCAGGGGTCACTCTACTGGCTTTGTCGATGCGCCGCGCCACCTCGTCTCTGCTGCCAGGATTCCGCCGTTGCCGTTGCCGCCATCATCGCTGTTCCTTCGCCACCGCCGCACACCACACTCCTCGGACGAGGGGGGTGCCCCTACCCTACTAAGGGTAGGTTCCCATTCATCTACTCGTCCTTTAACGGGCTTTTGAACCGCTGGGTGGGCAGGAGCTGGGACGTAGGCCGGGAGCTCACTCCAGCCACGGTGGGGCTCGAACAGATGTTCGGCCAGATGTTAAAGCAGGCTGCATTTACAGCCCGCGCCACCGCTCCCTCTGCACGATCCGTTGGTGTTGATGGCGTTTGAATTGCATTCAGAGAACTGAATATTGGGAAAAGACATTTCCAGTCTTTGGAGACTTTTGTGGCATAGTATATCACGGTTGTTTCTTTCCTTTTCCACTTCCTTCCCGTGATCTCTCTCCTTGGTTTGCATCACCTGGAGGTTGGCAACTCCAGTCATGTGGTTTCTACTTGATAAGTGGCATTGGCTCTGTCCTCCTGGGTGGCAACCTATCTGGCATTCATTTCGCCTTCCTACGCGCTGCGAATCTGCTCCTTATGCTGCTCGCCTGGCGAACGGGCCCGGCTTCCATCGGCCTAGTGCTCTAAAGCGCCAGCTGTCCATCCATTTTGAAACCAGCCAGGACGTAGCTCGCCTGTAGTTAAAGACCGGTTAATCCATGACGTGTTCTTTTTCTCTGGCAAGGAATAGAAGCTGTTGCATAAAGAGGCGCTAAAACGACACCCGCACAGAGGGAAAAATCACTTCAGGCCTTTGTTTTCTCTCTCAGCGGCAAACTGTTAAAGGTGATGCGAGATTTCTGAGTGAGAGAGGGAACCAGGCCATTACAGTTTGTGGCTCCAGGCCACATTGGAGACATACACACAAAAAAGGCTGCCATGGCAGGGAAAGGCCACAGTAGCCTCCTGGCCGGCTTCCGGAGGTGGGAGGTAACTAGATCGCCTCTCTGACCTCCAAAGCCGAAGGACGATTTGCAGGCCTGCCCTCTCCTCTCCGGCAAAATGTAATAAAAACAGGCCGCCTCGGGAGCTCGTTCTCCCAATAAAAAAGCCATTGACCACAGTAATAGCCCAGCTAATCAGGAGAACCGCATGGAGAGGGGAGGAAATGAAGATTGCAAAGGATTTCTGAGAACGGGGCCCTGGCCGGCATCAACGGAGCAGCGTCAGGCAATGAGGATAATTGAATATGTTCCTGGCAGAGGAGACAATAGACATTCCCCTCAGATGCAATTATAGGAGATGTCATCTTGTATGAATCATCGTTTGCAGGCTCATTTGTAAGACGTTTCTGGTTTTTGGTTTCCTTTCCTCCCCCTGCCCCCCGTCCTGCGACGAGAGTTCCGAATTGTAGATGGCAGCAATGCAGTTCAGGGAAAGTTGCCGAAACTGTTGTAGGGGCAGCCGTTTGATCGGTCGGGGGGGGGGGGCGAATTACGTGGTGTGTTGTCAAATGAGGACTCGAAACATAAGTGTTGTTTAAAGCGAAGGGAAACGACTGAAACATGAGTTGCTATTGGCGAACAGATTTTGGTTTAAACTGTGGCAGAGTTAAAATAGCTGGAAAGGAAAGGTTCTTGGTACTAAACGAAGAATGGATATTCCTCCTGGGAGTTGAGGGCTGGAGTTCTCATTCTTATCTTTGCTGCTGCTGCTGCTATTACTACTGTTTGTTGTTTTCAGTTGCACAGTCGAGTCCGGCTCTTTGCGACCCCATGGGCCACATCACGCCAGGCCCTCCTGTACTCCACCGCCCTCCGGAGTTTGCTCAGTTTCATGTTCGTTGCATCGGTAACAGTCTCACCATCTCATCCTTTGCCGTCCCTGTCTTCTCTGACCTTCAATCTTTCCCAGCCTCAGGGTCTTCTCCAGTGAGGGCTCCCTTCTCATTGGGTGGCCAAAGTATTTGAGCTTCAGCTTCAGTATCTGGCCTTCCAGGGAATAGTCAGGGTTGGTTTCGTTCAGGATTGACTGATTCGATCTCCTTGCAGTCCAAGGGACTCTTGAGTCTTCTCCAGCACCATAGTTCAAAAGCATCTGTTCTTTGGCACTCGGCCTTCCTTACGGTCCAACTCTTGCAGCCATACATTACTACTACTACTGCTGCTGCTGCTGCTGCTGCTGCTGCTACTACTACTACTACTACTACTACTATCCCATGAGTGAGCTCAGGGTGGCTTATGACCTGATTCATAAAACCAATAAAACCAATAAACAGATGGCACAATAAACAATAAAAGAAAGGACACTTGCCTCGTGCCAGTTTGGTGTAGTGGTTAAGTGCGCGGACTCTAATTTGGGAGAACTGGGTTTGATTCCCCACTCCTCCACTTGCACCTGGCTGGATGACCTTGGGCAAGCCATAGTTCTGTCAGAGAAAGAGCAGTTCCCTCAGTGTTCTCTCAGCCCCACATGCCTCACAGGGTGTCTGTTGTGAGGAGGGGAAGGCACAGATTGGGAAACAGTTCTAGGGGTCCCCCTGTCCCATATCAGCACAATTTCAGGGGTTTTAGAAGAACACATCTGGAAAGCTGTCGTTTATGCAGCGCAGCACCAATCGGCTCACATTGGGGAGGGGCTGTATGTCAGTGGCAGAGCATCTGCTCGGCATGCAGAAGGTCCCAGGTTCAATCCCCGGCATCTCCAGTCAAAAAGATCAGGTAGCAGGTGATGTGAAAGATCCATTCCTGAGACCCTGATGGCCTGCTGCCAGTCTGAGTAGACAACGCTGACTCTGATGGACCGAAGGTCTGATTCAGTATAAGGCAGCCTCACGTGCCCCTATTCCCACATCGCAAAGGATCCAAGCTTGTGTTGCATACTGTCAGACCCCAGTCCTGTTACACTCAACAACTCTCTCTTGGCAGTGGTAAGTTTATTGAGTTATAGGCAAGATCCAAAAAGTCACTGCGTTAGAACTGAAGACTTTTGGCGGGTACATGATTAATATAGATAATTCAAAGAAAAGCCCCTTCTGCCTCCCAAGCATACTTCACATTCACACCACGCCTAATGTTGCCATGCTAGGGTTGCCAAGTACTTACCACAATCCAGCGGGGGACACATGCTCCCCGGCCGGAACATTTCTCCTTGTAACGCACCATGCCATCACCAGGAAATGGCACTGGGCGACGCTCTGGCAATGGGGCTGAAAACTCGATGGTACCATCGAGTTTCTGGCCCCATTGCCCGAGCATCACCCCGGCGTCACTTCCTGGCAACGGCATGGTGCAGCGCGTCTGTTGTCCCCGCAGGAATGATCCTGCGAAGACGTCTTCGTCCCCCGCCCAATCACGGTAAGTACTTGGGAAGCCTGTTGCCATCCCAACCAAGTGAAAGATATATGTCTTGGTTATCTACAGTCTAAACAGGTACAGAGAGCCTCTCAAGGACACCTTCCCCTGAGAAATAGAAAGGAGCAGGGCTCTTTTTGTAGAAAAAGCCCAGCAGGAACTCATTAGCATAATAGGCCACACCCAATAGCAGGAACTCATTAGCATACTGGGCCACACCCCTGACAGCACAGCTCATTAGCACATTAGGACGCACCCCTTATGTTACCAGAAGTGTGGTTATCCAGCCACACCCACGTTTTGCTTGTTATTCTGTTTACCTTGTTTGTTGTCAAAACCCAGGGCCTTTTTTTGTAGCAGGAACTCCTTTGCATGTTAGGCCACACACCCCTAATGTAGCCAATCCTAATGAGTTTCTGCTGTTGGGTGTGGCCTATTATGCTAATGAGTTCCTGCTGGGCGTGGCCAACTTGGGAGCCAGCCGGAACTCCGTTCCTGTGCGTTCCTGCCCAAAAATAGCCCTGGAAAGGAGGGAAATGAGGTTGACTTGTGAAGTTATGTATCCTAGAAGAGAAAGGTCTATCCCTACTCCCCTTAGGCATTCCCTCCTCCCCCCAACACATTTCCCCAACATAAAATTGAAAGTCCTGCGTTACACAACTGCTAAATATTTCTTCCCACTGCTTGCCAGAAGAGCTGATCTCCAGATGAGATGCAAACGGTTAAAAATAAAACAGCACTTAGCTGTATTACGTCCCTAGAGGAAGCCTTATCAGTGGGGAACATTTGGAACACCATGTCAGTGTTAACTGAAATAACTTGTGCATTTTAGCAACCATGCTCATGTAGACAACCGGGACTTCTCTGTTTACACATGTTCCCCCCCACCACTTACATCTGTCAGATAAAGCAGAAGACGCTACGAAAATGTAGCGCTCAGCCATATTATCTGCATATAGGTGTCATGTTCTCAGGAAACTTTTTGGCTTCCAAAACGAGGAATAAATGATTAGGGAAATATAGCAGCGGGGCTTTAAAATTCTATCTTCTTCTTTAAGGAGCTGCATGTCTTCTAGGGTAAATTCCTCCTGGGTAATGGACAGTTTCCTTTGGAAATAAAAAGAGAAAGAGGGAGAGAGAATGAGGTTCCTTAAACACTCTCTTGTCTTTTTAAAGACTCCGAGCCAGGATAGAACAGGCCAGGAACCCTGGAGAAGTAACAACTCAAGGTCAGACTGAACGTGTTACTCAGGCCTATTATGCACGCACAGCTCACTTCCGATTTTCACTGAAGTCAAGTTGGTAGGGATTTACTTCAAATGCTGTGCCTGCACTCTCACAAGCTAAACATGAGCCTGCAGTGTGATGTGACTGCGAAGAAAGCTAATGCAATCTTAGGATGCATTAACATCCTTGTGTCCAGATCACGGGAGGTGGTGGTTCTGCTCTATTCTGCAATGGTCAGGCCTGACATGGAGTCCTGTGTCCAGTTTTGGGCACCACATTTTAGGAAGGATGTTGACAAGCTCGAGCGTGTCCAGAAGAGGGCAACCAGGAGGGTGAGAGGGTTGGAATCCAAGTCTTACAAGGAAAGGCTGAAAGAGTTGGGTCTGTTTAGCCTGGGAAAGAGAAGGCTTAGAGGGGACACGATTGCAGTCTTCGAGTATTTGAAGGGCTGTCATGTAGAAGATGGAGCAGGTCTATTCTCTCTTGCTCCGGATTGCCAGACTAGATCAAATGGGTGGCAATTACAAGAGAGTCAATACTAGCTAAATATCAGGAGAGACTTCCTAACTGTAAGAGCAGTTGAGCAGTGGAGCAGTCTGCCTCGGGAGGTGGTGGATGCTCCTTCGCTGGATGTTTTCAAGCGGAGGCTGGATGACCATCTCTCGGGTATGTTGTAGGGCTCTCTTTCGGCTGTGCTCCCGCAGTGTGCAGGGGGTTGGACTCGATGACCTGCAAGGTCCCTTTCCGACTCTAACATTCTATGATTCTATTACTATTTTTCCCCTCTGTTCGCCTGGGAATTGCCAAGTATATATCCTGCATACAAATGAGAAAACCTGTACAGTGTCGCCAGGCCAAAATTCCCTGGGTTTTTTGGTGCATTGTGGTTGGTCTCTCCTTATTCGGCACTTTCCCACTGGGCGTGCTTTTTGAAATAGGAGATCCTTCAGTCTGGAGTTACTCTCAGGCAGCTGTCTCAGCAGAACTCTAGTGGATCTCCCTCCTTCATCAGTGTACAAGCTCCACTATTTGTTAGGTTTTCCATCTTTTAATATATATATTTTTTTTAAATAAGCGGGCTCAATCTAGTGCCATGATGCCATTTTGCATGCTGGGCAGAGGGGTGCCGCCAGTGCCATGCACACCCAGCTGCTCACTTGCTCCTTTCCTTTGGTCCTTGGTGATGCAGCTTCCTGCCTCTCTGGCCACACATTTGGCGTCTCCTCCTGAGGGCGCAGATCTTTTAAAACGTCTAATTGCATGCACTCACACACACAGGCTGAGTTCAGACTGGCAATTTGAAGCACTAGGGAGTCATGGCAAAGAAGACCCGGAACGGCTTGGTCGTGGTACTCCCGTTCACACTGCAGCGAATGAAGCGGGAGGATACCGCGGAGGAAGTGCAAGGGAGCATTCGCACAGTTGGCCCACCCCGAGCGGGCTGTTAGTGGCTGTTTCCGCACTCCGCTGCATGCGCCTATGCACATGGGCGCATGGGTGCCTGCCGTGGAAACAGCCAGCGCCTCTTATCAATGACTGTGGGTTGTTCCCGGCTTGTCAGCACTTGCATTCACGCTCAGGGAACTAGAATCAACCCGCTCTACACATGGTTTGCTACCACTTTCACCTGGTACTTTTTAAACTCAGGAGGGAAGCGGCACAAGACGCTTTGAGTACGGCTGGGGGACGCCTGAAAGATGTGCCTGTGTGAACCCGCCCCTTTAATCAGCTACTGAAACGCTCCTGAAACGTTCGGCTGCCCAGCCAAACTGCCAGTCTGAACTCAGCCGCACTGTCTCTAGCTAAAACTTAAAAGCATTCCCTGCCAATGATTTTTTTCTCTCTCCAGCAATCCAAGATTACCATTAAAATCATAATGCTAGACTGATCCTGCTAGTAAAAAAACCCCCAAAACTTTTTTTTTTTTGGTAAACAAATTTTATTTTCTCAGGAATACAACATATAAAACATTTCATTCTATCAATTGTCTACCCCATTCCCAGTTCCTCCCCTCCCTCCAATGGCTTCCCACAATGCTTCCACCCCTGCTCCAAATTACTTCATATCATCAACAATATCAGTTTTTCATCATTACAATCTAAAGATAACATCGTTTGACTTAATATTGATCTAAACATATTAAGTTTTGTTTCACATCCCAGTTCTTTTCCAGATAAATTTTAAAATCATTCCATTCTCCAAAAAACTCATCGTCTTCTTTGTTATTCAGTTTTTTTGTAATCTTATCCATTTGTGCCATGAACAGAACTTTTTGTATCCATTCTTCAACCTCTGGTACCTTTTCCGTCTTCCAAAACTGAGCATAAATCATTCTCGCTGTCACTATCAGGTACCAGAGTAAAGTTTTTTTTGTCGTATTTACAAAAAAAACCCCAAAACTTAAAAGGTGGAAATCTTAAGCAATAGTGGAGTTTGTACACCAATCAAGGGGAGAGAGCCACTGATGTTCTGCTGAGATGACGACCCGGCAGTAAATACAGATTGAAGAATCTCCTATTTTACAAAAAAACAACAACCACTCAGTGTGAAACTGACCAATAACGAGTGAGAGGAATGACCTCAATGTGGGTGGAGGAGTGGCCTCTGAGGAGCTGGGAAAGGGTGTGGGGGGAATCCGAGGGAATCTGTATGCTTGTGAATTACCTTCAGTTTGGAAGCAAAGCAAGGGGAAAGACCACCACAAAACCACTCTTAGAAAATCCAGGGAAACAGCAAACGAAAAGTGAACTGAGCATTGAAAGAAGAAGAAGGAGAAGAAGGAGATGGAGAAGAGGAGGAGGAGATTTGGTAGCTTATATCCAGAATTACTCTCTGAAGCAGTTTGTGTGCACATGAAAGCTTATACCCAAAAATATTATCTGAAGAAGTGTGCGTGCACACGAAAGCCAGTTTGGTGTACTGGTTAACTGCGTGGACTCTAATCTGGGCGAACTGGGGTTGATTCCCCACTCCTCCACTTGCACCTGGCTGGATGACCTTGCGCAAGTCATAATTCTGCCAAAGCTGTTCTCTCAAGAGCAGTTTCTGTCAGAGTTCTCTCAGGCCCACCTACCTCACAGGGTGTCTGTTGTGGGAAGGGGATGGGAAAGGACTTTGTAAACCGCTCTGAGACCCCTTTGGATAGTGAAGGGCAGGGTATAAATCCAACCTCTTTTTCTTCTGGCACAGCTGTTCTTGAAAAAGAGCCATTTCTGTCAGAGCTCTCTCAGCCCCACCTACCTCACAGGGTTGTGGGGAGGGGAGGGGAAGGCATTTATAAGCCACTCTGAGATTCCTTTGGGTAGTGAAGGGTGGGGCATAAATCCAACCTCCTCCTCCTCCTCCTCCTCCTCTTCTTCTCCTCCTCCTTCTTCTCCCCCTCCTTCTTCTTCTCCCCCTCCTCCTCCTTCTTCTTTTTCTTCTGTCTACCTACTTCATACCACTTCTGACTTTATTAGTTTTACGCAGATTACTAGGATATAGGAAAAGCTAGACCCCCAGTTGAATGGCTGCAAAAATCTATCACAGATGATATACTATTTCTCAGTTTAAAAAAGCGATAGGTCTGCTATTATCTTTTAATAAAAGAGGCAACGTCTCCATACGATCTAGATTTTGGGACAATGGAAGAATGAACAGATTTCTAGGCTCAGAAAAGTAACGACATTCAAAGGGCACGTGAAATAGGGTGTCTATACGACCCACACCACAATCACATACCCTACCAGGATATGTCCTGACCTTGATGTCCCAGACTACCCAAATCTCATCAGATCTCAGAAGCTAAGCAGGGACAGTCCTGGCCAGGATCTGGCTGGGAGGCCTCCAAGGAATACCAGGGTTTTTATTCAGGGGCAGGCCATGGCAAACCATCCCTGTTCGTCTCTGGCCTTGAAAACCATACAGAATGGCTATAATTTGGCTGTGACTTGATGGCACATTCCACCACCACCACTGTTGAGTGCTCAGCCGATACGTTGCCTTGCAACAGTCCCGTAAGGTAAGTCAGTGTTTTGAGTCTTT
Organism: Gekko japonicus; assembly: GCF_001447785.1. Classification (NCBI taxonomy): domain Eukaryota; kingdom Metazoa; phylum Chordata; class Lepidosauria; order Squamata; family Gekkonidae; genus Gekko; species Gekko japonicus. The sequence goes on from NW_015160348.1 coordinate 44,148, forward strand.
GATTGCAGAGAAGGGTGAGTTTCCCCCTTGTACAACCACCCATGGTTCGTTACCTTCATCCCATTTACCATCCCTTGCACCTTTTCCCCCCGGTAGAACATTCAATTTTCCTCACAAGAACCCTTTGAGGTAGGTTAGGCTGAGAGTGTGTAACTGACTCAAGGTCATCCAGCAAGTTTCCAGATTAGAGCAAGGATTGGAACTCGGGGTCTCCCTAATCCTAGTCTCACACTTTAACCACTACAGTACACTGGCTCTCATATGCATTGCATGTGTTAATCTCATATAAATTGTGCATCAGTGGTGGAGCATATCTGAATGGACAAATAGGAAGAAGAAGAAGAAGAAGAGGAAGAGGAGGAAGAGGAAGAAGAGGAGGAAGAAGAGGAAGAAGGAGGAGGAGGAAGAGGAAGAAGAACAAGTGGAGGAAGAGGAAGAAGAGGAAGAAGAGGAAGAAGAGGAGAAGGAGGAGGAGGTGATTGGATTAATACCCCACCCCTCACTACCCAGAGGAGTCTCAGAGCGGTTGACAATCTCCTTTCCCTTCCCCTCCCCACAACAGACACCCTGTGAGGTAGGTGGGGCTGAGAGACCTCTGGCAGAAACTGCTCTTTTTCAAGGACAGCTCTTATCAGAACTACGGCTTGCCCAAGGTCATCCAGCAGATGGAAGTGGGGCAGTGGGGAATCAAACCCGGTTCTCCCAGATTAGAGTCCGTGCACTTAACCACTACACCAAACTGTAGAACCATGTGCACACAAACCAAAGGAATCAACAAACCCATGAGTAAACAATCAATAATGAAATAAAGCAAAAAAATAAATAAAAATGAAATAGGGAATATTTGCTCAACCTTACCTACCTTTCTCCTGGATCCTAGACCAACGCTGTCTACTACACCACAGATAAGTTAAATATAAAAGTACGAATCAACAAACATTGCAATTCTCTCTTTGGATCGACACTGTTCAAATTAGTTAATCAATGCATTGCCGAAAATAGTGATATTTTTTTCACTGACTCTTTAGACAATGCATCTACTGAAAGACAGAGCCGGATCCTTAACCTTTGCAACCCGAATGCGCTGAAATCAATGAAAAATGCCTCGCTCGAGCATAGCGGACACACCGACAGATGTTTTGATGTCTTTCGGTCCGAAAGAGCAAAGGCCCCCCTGCAGAGAAGGAGGCTTTGCCCTTCACAAAAAGAGAGAGGTATTAAAACGGAAAATGGAAACACCTGATGTGCTGTGAAGCAAGAGCCTGAAAACCTGGAAGATAAGAAAATATCGAGAAGGAAAAGCCTGAAAAATTCTGTGCCTGGCCTTTCAGACGTGGGGATGCCACCTGGTTGGTTTGAAATGCGACCCTTTTATTTGCTTCTTGCACACTTTCTCTTTGTCGTTCAGCTTCTCACTTGGGATACTCCAGGTTTTCAGCTCGCCGCTGAGCACACCGCAGCACCCTGCTAATCCTCCATCCATTCTTTACTACCGAGATTCTAGCAAAAAATACTTGTTGACTTGCTTCCTGTGTTTAAGAACATAAGAATTTAAGAGAAGCCATGTTGGATCAGGCCAGTGGCCCATCCAGTCCAACACTCTGTGTCACACAGTGGCCAAAAACCAGGGGCCATCAGGAGGTCCAGCAGTGGGTCCAGAACTCCAGAAGCCCTCTCACTGTTGCCCTCCCAAGCAATAAAAATACAGACCCTCACTGCCCTAGACATAAGAACATAAGAGAAGCCTTGTTGGATCAGGCCAGTGGCCCATCCAGACCAACACTCTGTGTCACACAGTGGCCAAAAACCAGGGGCCATCAGGAGGTCCGCCAGTGGGGCTAGAACCCCAGAAACCCTCTCACTGTTGCCCCCCAAGCACCAAGAATACAGAGCATCACTGGCCCCAGACATAAGAACCTAAGAGAAGCCATGTTGGATCAGGTCAATGACTCATCCAGTCTAACACTCTGTTTCACACAGTGGCCAAAAACCAGGGGCCATCAGGAGGTCCAACAGCAGGGCCAGAACCCCGGAAGCCCTCTCACTATTGCCCCCCGAGCACCAAGAATACAGAGCATCATTGCCCCAGACATAAGAACCTAAGAGAAGCCATGCTGGATCAGACTAGTGGCCCATCCAGCCCAACACTCTGGGTCACACAGTGGCAAAAACCCAGGTGCCTTCAAGAAGTCCACTAGCAGGGCCAGGAGAATCTCAAGGAGGAGGAGGAGGCTGAGTCCTTGGAAATAGTGTTGCCAGCACCATCTCAGCAAAAGTCAGGAGACTTTGAAGGTGATGCCTGGGGAGGATGTGATGTTAATCACAAAGAGTGATTAACACATGGGATTCACTGCCACAGGGGGTGGTGGCAGCTACAAGCATGGACAGCTTCAAGAGGGAACTGGATAAACATACGGAGCAGAGGTCCATCAGTGGCTATTAGCCACAGGGTATAGATAGGAACTCTCAGTCTGGGGCAGGTGATGCACTGTATTCTCGGTACTTGTGGGGGCAACAGTGGGAGGGCTTCTAGTGTCCCGGCCCCACTAGTGGACCTCTTGATGTCACCTGGTATTTCTGGCCACTGTGTGACACAGAGTGTTGGACTGGATGGGCCATTGGCCTGATCCAACATTGGCTTCTCTTATGTTCTTATGTTCTTAGGATGTCACTTATGAGTGCTGGTCTAGCAATTTCTCCCTAATCTCTGTTGTAAAGACTTATGAGTCACGGGGAAATTCCTAGGAGGTCACTATGGAGACCAATTTCTGGTCGTTTCTTTTCACCTGAGGTATTGTATTCTCATACTATGTGATTGAGCTTAAAATAAGTTCTGTCCATATTTATTTTTCTTCATTTATAACCCACCTTACAGCATTTCTGTGGTTTCCCCATAAACTGACAGTTGAAATGATTTTTCACAAGGGGGGACCTGCAAGAAACTCTCAGGAGCAGCTATCCAATCCCCCCCCCCCCGCCTTTGCATCCTCCAAGACTAGTGGCCCATCCAGTCCAACATTCTGGGTCACACAGTGGCCAAAACCCAGGTGCCTTCAAGAAGTCCACTAGCAGGGCCAGGAGAATCTCAAGGAGGAGGAGGAGGCTGAGTCCTTGGAAATAGTGTTGCCAGCACCATCTCAGCAAAAGTCAGGAGACTTTGAAGGTGATGCCTGGGGAGGATGTGATGTTAATCACAAAGAGTGATTAACACATGGGATTCACTGCCACAGGGGGCGGTGGCAGCTACAAGCATGGACAGCTTCAAGAGGGAACTGGATAAACATACGGAGCAGAGGTCCATCAGTGGCTATTAGCCACAGGGTATAGATAGGAACTCTCAGTCTGGGGCAGGTGATGCACTGTATTCTCGGTACTTGTGGGGGCAACAGTGGGAGGGCTTCTAGTGTCCCGGCCCCACTAGTGGACCTCTTGATGTCACCTGGTATTTCTGGCCACTGTGTGACACAGAGTGTTGGACTGGATGGGCCATTGGCCTGATCCAACATTGGCTTCTCTTATGTTCTTATGTTCTTAGGATGTCACTTATGAGTGCTGGTCTAGCAATTTCTCCCTAATCTCTGTTGCAAAGACCTACGAGTCACGGGGAAATTCCTAGGAGGTCACTGTGGAGACCAATTTCTGGTCATTTCTTCTCCCCTGAGAAGGTATTGTATTCTCATACTCTGTGATTGAGCTTTAAATAAGTTCTGTCCATATCTATTTCTCTTCATTTATAACCCACCTTACAGCATTTCTGTGCTTTCCCCGTAAACTGACAGTTGAAATTATTTTTCACAAGGGGGGACCTGCAAGAAACTCGCAGGAGCAGCTATCCCATTCCCCCCCGCCTTTGAATCCTCCATTCTCCCTGCATTTTTTCCAGTCTCTCTCTCTCTTTTTCTCCCCCACTCCTCTCAGTCGGTCTCTCTCCCTCTCCCTCCATGTCCGTCACTCCTAGTCTCTTTCTGCCTCCCACCCCATCACTCTTTCTCTCTTTTCTGCCTCCCCTATTTCATCAGTCTCCCTTTCTGCATTAGCATCAATGGCTCGCCTGGTTGCCCAGCCTCTGTTCGGTGTAGTGGTTAAGTGTGCGGACTCTAATCTGGGAGAACCGGGTTTGGTTCCCAACTCCTCCACTTGAAGCTGCTGGATGACCTTGGGCAAGCCATAGTTCTGTCGGAGCTGTTCTTGAAAAAGAACAGTGGCCCCAGTCACACGGAGGATTTGCCGTGGGAGAGGCATGAATGTCGGGCAGAGTATACGGGCACGATCACAAGGACACATCTGGCAAGCGTAGCACACCCATTGCCGACCCGTAGCATCCGCCCGAAGACCCGGAGTTAAAAAAATACCTGGGAAAGCCTACTAGCAAATGGTTTGCTACAGGCCGTCAACAGAATACCTACGCATGATCGTGCAAACGTGCTCCTCTCGCTGTGTTGACGCTTGCCGAAAACACGCGCCGACAAACAAAACCCTGATTTGCCGCCACCACATCTGATTGCTTTCTGGTGCGTTAAATTGCGCCGGAGCAAAAAGCCACACACACCGCCGTGTTATCTGGCCCCTGTGACCGGAGCCTGTTTCTGTCAGAGCTCTTTCAGTCCCACCTACCTCACAGGGTGTCTGTTGTGGGGAGGGGACGAGAAAGGAGTTTGTAAGCCACTCTGAGACTCCTTTGGGTAGTGAAGGGCAGGGTATAAATCCAATCTCTTCTTCTCTTCTTCTCTTTTTCTCTCTTCTTCATTGATGTGGGAGGAGGAGGAGATTCAATTTATACCCTTCCTTTCACTACCCGAAGGAGTCTCAGAGCAGCTTACAATCTCCTTTCCCTTCCCCTCCCCACAACGGACACCCTGCGAGGTAGGTGGGGCTGAGAGAGCTCTCTGGAGAACTTCCCTATTGATTTGAGCTCGGACAGAATTTATGACTGACCCAAGGTCCCGCTTCAATAATGGATCTTTCTCAGGAGATATTAGAGTAGTACAAAAGCTCTCTGTATTCTCTAATATCTCCTGAGGAAGATCCATTATTGAAACGTGGTTATATAATCCAGAGACTACATTGATTACGTACCTATGCACAAGGATTTTATGATTTATTTATGATGCTGTAGAGCTTTAGATTATAATACATAGGAAGCTTTTTCTTTGCAAGTCTCGGCAACTGCTTGATTTGTGGGTCAGAATCTCATGACCAGTGTTCCCTCTAAGCTGAGTTAGTGTGAGTTAGCTCACAGTTTTTTCGCCTCCGGCTCACATATTTTTGTCTCAGCTCAGGGAGGAGGGCTCCAGAGCACACTGATTTATGCAGTAGCCAAATCGCTTGCTCACAACTTTTATTCCAGGAGCTCACAAAGCAGAATTTTTGCTCACAAGACTCCACAGCTTAGAGGGAACATTGCTCACAACTGTTGTCTTTATACTTATTTTCTGATTGGGTCGTGTTTGTCCATATTTATCCTGTGACCTAAGGTCACACCAGCAGCTGCATACGAACGAATGGGGAATCAAACTCGGTTCTCCCGGATTCGAGTCCGTGCTCCGAACCACTACAAAAAACTGGCTCTCAAACTGCTCGCCGGCTGCTCTGCCACTCCAGAGGCTCTGCCAGCCACGACCCCAGCCTCTTCAGCAGCTCTCCTGGCCAACCCCCCTCACCAATGATGACGCTGCTTGGTACATGGCAGCTCCTGACCCCCACTCCCACCCTGTTGTCGACATGCCACAGCTCCTCACCCCAATGCAAACCCTGACCATCCAGCCCGAACGCCAATGCTCCCGGGCACACTGCGGCTCCTGGCCACCCCCTCACTCTCACTGATTCTGGGGAGCATGCCACAGCTCCTGGCCACCCCCGTGCATGATGTGTCCCCGCCCAACTAATGCCGATGCTGCCAGCCCGACCACGGCTTTGCCCCACTTCCAGCCATGGCCCCCCTTCACCAACAGACGCAGCCCATTTCTGCTTTCCCTCTACCGTTGTGGCCGTCACTGGGACTGGCACAGCTCCCGGCCACCCTCCACACACCACTTCCGTGGAGATGATGCTCCCTGGAGGAGGGGGGGGATTTAAGCCTCCCGCCCCCTGAGAATTTTTACAGTTTTCAGATTTTTCTGCAGACCTTGGAAGTCCCCCAAATTTGGAGGAAAAAAAATGTCTTCATGTGGACTCAATCAGCGGGTACAAGTATCTGCAGAAGGACCCAGGTGTTGGATATGTAGATGTATAACCCTCCTTGGGCCTCAGTAAGGATCCAAGGAGGCTCACTTTGTTCTTCTGTCCTCCACATTATTCTCACAACAACACTGTGAGGTATGCCAAAAGTGTGTGATGGCCCAAGGTCTCCCCACCAAGTGTCCATGGCAGAGCATGGATTTGAACCCGGAACTCTGAGTCCCTAATCTGTCATTCTAACCCCCCAAACCAGTTTGGTGTCGTGGTTAAGTGCGCGGACTCTAATCTGAGAGAACCGGGTTTGATTCCCCACTCCTCCACTCGCAGCTGCTGGATGAACTTGGGTGAGTCACAAGTGCTCTCAGAGCTGTTCTTGAAAAAGAGGACTTTCTGTCAGAGCTCTCTCAGCCCCACCTGGCTCACAGGCAGTGTTCCCTCTAAGCTGAGCTAGTGTGAGCTAGCTCACAGTTTCTTAGCCTCCAGCTCAAATATTTTTGCCTTAGCTCAGGCAGGATGGCTCCAGGGCAGACTAATTTATGCAGTAGCCAAATCATGAGCTCACAACTTTAATGCCAGCAGCTCACAAAGTAGAATTTTTGCTCACAAGACTCCATAACTTAGAGGGAACATTGCTCATAGGGTGTCTGTTCTGGGGAGGGGAAGGGAAAGGAGTTTGTAAACCACTCTGAGACACCTTTGGGTAGTGAAGGGTGGGGTATAAATCCAATCTCCTCTCCTCCTCCTCCTCCACCTCTTCTTCTTCTTCTTCTTCTACTACTACTACTACTACTACTTCTTCTTCTTCTTCTTCCTCATAATAGGTCTTGCTGACTTCCTGATATTTTTATGGATTCAGGGACTCCTGGAGTACCATTCTGAATCTATTTTAAATTTACAGGAATGCATTCATGTATCCCTCGATACTTTGAAACTATCCCTTGAAACAAACGAGCATGCCTTTAATTACTTTTATAATTCAGAGCTGGTAGGACTCAGAGGATCTTGTTCGGAGAAGAACTGTGAATGTTTGCATATTTCTGTGAGATTTACAAAGCATCGTTCTAAGAATTGTTTGGTTTCCCCATTGGTGGTCTTCAATGCTTTTCATTATTTCAAGTTGGCAAGTAGCCAAGACGCCCTCCTTTATCTCTCATAATTTGTCTCATTTCATTATGTTGGAAACAAATGTGGACGGCAGTTTGGGAATTGTGGAGCAGCCCCTATTATTTCCGAAAGAAGCAAGTTTGGTGCAGTTTGGTGTCGTGGTTAGGAGTGCGGACTCTAATCTGGGAGAACCGGGTTTGATTTCTCCACTCCTCCGCATGCAGCCGCGGGCGTGACCTTGGGTCAGTCACAAGTTCTCTCAGAGCTGTTCTCTCAAGGGCAGTCCTCGAGAGAGCTCTCTCGGCCCCACCTACCTCACAGGGTGTCTGTTGTGGGGAGCGGAAGGGAAAGGAGATTGTAAGCCGCTCTGAGACTCCTTCACGTAGTGAAGGGCGGGGTATAAATCCAATCTCTTCTTCTTCTCTTCTTCAAACTCCCAGGCAGCATCTTCGACATACACCCACCTTTAAGATCTGATTCAGTATTTATTTATTTTATAATCTAGTAGTGTAGTGAGACTCTGTCAGGTTCCACAGCCAACAACGTTGTATATGCTTATCAGAAAGGTTATACTTTATTGAAGAGCTATAGATGCATTAACAAAGGCACGGTTAAGAATGGCGGCACCCCTACGAAGATAATGGGATATAGGGCACCCCAGTCATAGGCTAATTAGCCACATTCCCGCGCATGGGAGAAGAAGCTCCAGACCGTTAGAAGCAAGCTGGGAACCGATAGCGCTCCCACGGTTGTTCCCTCAGCTCCAGACGCTACACCACCTGCACATCTTAGTGATAACAGCGTTACAGCATAGAAGAAGAACAGAAGGAATGCAGCAGTAATTAGTACACAGAAAAGGGAAGCCTCTGGCCTCCTGAACAATCATGTCCGCATAGCTGACAGACTCCCATCTGTGAATACTTATATCTGCAGATCGGAGCCACACTGACCAGAAAGAAGAAGAAGAGGATATTGGATTTATACCCTGCCCTTCACTACCCAAAGGAGTCTCAGAGTGGCTTACAAACTCCTTTCCCTTCCCCTCCCCGCAACAGACAACCTGGGAGGTAGGCAGGGCTGAGAGAGCTCTGACAGAAACCCCTTTTTTCAAGAAGAGCTCTTATCAGAACTACGGCTTGCCCAAGGTCATCCAGCAGCTGCAAGTGGAGGAGTGGGGAATCAAACCCGGTTCTCCCAGATTGGAGTTTGTGCACTTAACCACTACACCAAACTACACCAAACTTGCTTCTTTAGGAAATTATAGGGGCTGTTCCACAATTCCCAAACTGCTGTCCACATAGTTCTGCGAACGTGGGGGACCGATGGCTTCCAGATATGGATCTAAATCTGGGCGTTTTCTTACTGCATGCCATTTTGTTTAAGTAGACGGACATCCACGTCATGCAGAACTGGTTACATTTTTTATTTTGTCTCATTGACTTGTTTCACCTTTTTCGTAGAGAACAAGAGACTCAGACGTTATTGTGCACCTCAGAGCTGGATTGAAACAGATGCCAGACACAGAAAAGAAGTGTGAAGGATCTTGATGCGCCCCCGTTTGTGGTAGGTCAAAAGTTGTCCAGTCCAGTTATGAAGGTATAGCAAAATATGCAAGTCTTCTCATTTACAAGGAGTCTACTCCCTTCTGTGATTCTGTGAATTTAGGCAGCTCATGAGAGGGACCGCAGGAAGGAGTGCATTGGTGCTTAGTTCTCGTGGCCCTTTCTTACATGTCCAGGGAAATGCTGATCACCACTTTGGGGTCAGGAAACGATTTCTCTCTAGGCCATTTTGGCTGGAGATCTTGGAGGTTTTTTTCGTCATCTTCTGGGAGTGGAACAGGGGTCACTGGGGGTGTGGAGGGGGAAGTATTTGTGAATTTCCTGCATTGTGCAGGGGGTTGGACTAGATGACCCTGGAGGTCCCTTCCAACTCTATGAGTCTATGATTCCCTAACTCAACTGGAACATGAGCTCATCCGTTTTCTGAACAGTGTTCCATAGACTATGTACAGGAATATATTGTAGACACAGTATAATAAGTTCAGGTTTTCAAATCTTGGCAGAGGTACAGGAGCTAAGGAATTACTCTATATTATGAGGAGGAGAACTTGAAAGACATGCAATTTTGGTTGCTCATCACCTCTTCCTTCATTTCTTGCTATCCCCACAGGCTAATATAGTGTGGGGGGGAACACTTCAAAGTGACTCTTCAGGTGCACTTCTCATACCTTTTCCCCAACCCTAAAGACATTTTGGAAGCAATTTTTAGGGTCCTTTATCAGTGACAGAGCAAAGGTTTGGTTCCTCAAGGGGGCTATTGTGTCTCTGGAAGACAAAAAGGAAAGCTGCTTCAAGTCTTATGATGTGATTTTTTTTATTTATTTACATGTGACTTCTATACCGCTCATGACCCCTACTGGGTCTCAGAGCGGTTTTACAGGTGGCCTACATTTTGTAGTCAGATCCTACCTAGGGCGACAATTGTGCAGGGAGGGGTTGCCTAACAGCACCCGGACGACAGGCTTCTTTCCGTTCTCGGTGGCTCCAGCGTAGTCTCGTCATTCCGGCGAGCGGCAACCATCAGCGGGCTGCAGATAGACCCTCCGTTGATGCGCACTGCTCCTGGACTGCGGCGTTCCCGGCTACTCGTCCCTTCGGGCTCCAGCCGCGCCGCATCGCTCCGCAGTTGCGTCATCCGGTTCCGCCTCGATCTGATGTCATCGTCGCTCCCACGGTCCGCCAGATGCCGCCATTGTTCTTCCTTGCCGCCGCTGCTTCTCTTACTGCCATCGTCGCCGTCAACCCTCCTGGCACGGAACCAGGAGGAGGGTGCCCCCTGCCTCTAAGGCAGGTACCCATTTCTCTACTTGCAATTACTTTCGAGCCGCTGGGTTGGCGGGAGCTGGGACTGGGGCCGGTAGCTCACTCCGGCCGCGGTGGGGATTCGAACAGCCATTATGGCTGTTCGCTATAGATGTTACTGCAGGTGCTGTTACTGCCTGCGCCACCGCAAAATGGGTGGCTTTTTTTTTCTTTTTTTTTTGCAGACCCAAGGGTTTGGCGAAACTCTGTGAGGTGCTCTGTTTCTCTAATGGGATAAGGACTTTGTAACAGAGAACTTTGCAGATGACACCAAATTGGGAGAAGCAGCAAGCACAACAGAAGATAGAGAGATAATTCAACAAGATCTGAATACCCTGGAAATGAGATCTGAGACCCTGGAGAAATCAGTTCCCAATACCAGTCATTCAGAAGACGTAAAGTTTATTGAGACATTGATGGGGTCTGGACTCATAACGTTCTTTGTTAGAACTGAGGTCAAGCACGTGAAGCCAGCAATTATAGCATAATCAAACAAGACATTGGTGGCTCTTGTCCAATCGCCTCTAAGCTAAAAGCCCGCCGAATTAATGCCCTAAGATTCCCAGGGGAAATAGAATACTAGAGACAGTATAGGTCTCAAGCTTACATGGCTACACCAGACAACAGACAGATAACAATACAGTTGCCAGAAATGAAAGTATACATTCCAGTTCGCACCCCTCCCCACCTCTCCATGGCAACCAAGCTCCAGACAGGTGCTTTGGTTGACAGGCAGATGTGAACAAGATGCAATTTAACATGGATAAGTGTTGAGTTCTACATCTGGGTAACAAAAATGAGGAACACACATACTGGATGGGGGATACACTTCGGAGTAGCAGTGTGTGTGAACAAGATCATGGGGTATGGGTGGTAAGGTAAAGGTATAGGTTCCCTTGCTCGAAAGCCAGTCAAATCCGACTCTAGGGTTGCGGTGCTCATCTCCGTTTCAAAGCTGAAGAGGCAGCGCTGTCCGAAGACGTTTCTGTGGTCATGTGGCCGGCATGACTAAACACCAAGGTGCATGGAACGCTGTTCCCTTCCCACCGAAGTGGTACCTATTAATCTACTTGCAATTTCTTGCTTTCGAACTGCTAGGTTGGCAGGAGCTGGAACTAGAGACGGGAGCTCACTCTGTCATGCGGCACACTCGGGTCTCGAACTTCTGAACTACCGACCTTCCACAGCCTGCAGTTCAGTGTCTTAACCACTTGAGCCACCGCAGCTGGACTGAGAGTAAAATATGAGCAGCCAGTGTGATGTGGCAACAAAAAAGGCTAATGGACTATTGAGCTGAAGCAGGCATAACCAGTCGCTATACACACTCTGGCTTTAAAGGAAATCTAAATTACGCTACCTGAATAAAGTATGCATCCCTAAACCAATTCATTCAGCAGTGATCCCCATCCTGTTTTGAAGTGAGGCCTCCAGAATTGCCCACAATACTCCAGGCGCGGGCTGATCAATGCAGTCTACAGTGGGACTATCACGTCTTGTGATTTGGATGTGATGCCTCTGTTGATACACCCCAAGATTGCATTAGCCTTTTTTGTCACTGCATCACACTGGCTGCTCATATTTAACTCTTGGTCCACCCGTACCCCATCACACACACTGCTACTCCGAAGTGTAATACCCATCCAGTATGCTTGTTCCTCATTCCACTGGTCACCTGCGGTTTGGCAGCAATGGGTTGAGTCCCATTATATATCAGTGGAAGGTGAGCATCACTATGAGTCTTTTTCACTCTCCTCTCCCCAAGATTCCAGAGCTTCATTGAAGGAAGAGAGAGGAGGGAGGGGTTTAGCCTCTTCTATCTCATCCGCATAGCCCACCGGCTTGCAGGTCCCATGATCCTGGGAATCAGCTTTTTCGGGAACAGAAGGGACTGTCGGAGGGAGGAGAAACATCTACAATCCCCCGTGTCCATGGCTCATTCAATCCAACCCACAATGTGTGACTGCTTGAGGGACCAGCCCAGTATCTTGAGAACAGTGTGAAAAACAAGAACTCTACAAGTATATTGTTTTACTAACTCTTTTAATACTAATATTAGTATTAGAAAGGGAGCGGTGGCACAGGCAGAAAGGGAAGCCTGCTTTAAAACCTGGGCGAGCAGCTTTAGCTGTTCGAATCCCCACCGCGGCCAGGGTGAGCTCCTGGCCCTATGTCCCAGCTCACGTCCACCCAGCGTTCCGAAAGCCCGTTAAAGGGCGAGTAAGTAAAATGGGGACCTGCTACTAGAGCAGGGGGGCACCCACCTCCGGTGTAGCGGCGATGGCGGACAACGGCGGACAAGCGGAGAATGAAGGAACGATGTGCGGTGGCGGCGGAGGAAAGAATGGCGGCTGGTGAGGCGATGGGCAGGAACGGAGGCCGGACGGATGAGGCGCGGAGGCGGAGCGACACGGCAGGCTGGAGCCTGACTTGGACAGAGGCCGCTGCAGAGCGTGCGCAGAAGCACGAAGTGGTCCGGGCCTAAAAGAGTTACGTCTGCCAGAAAGGACGGAAGAGCAAAGACCAGCACCGAAAGAAGGGCCGCCGCCGGGATTGTCCCCTCGCAAAAAAAAAGATCTGCTACAGAAGAAAGGGTGCCTCCCTACTTACCTCCCTACTCACCTCCCTACTTACATGTGGCCCAAGATTAGGACTGTGCTCATTAATTAGAATTGTAAGCCGCTCAGAGCCCCTGGCGGGGGTAAGCGGGATAGGAAATCGAATGAAATGAAATAAAATAATATTAAGGTTAACATAAAGGGGGTCTTCCAACTCTTGGGGTTTTAGTTAGTGTGGGTTTCTTTCCTTTTTCCATAGTTGTAGTTCCCCTTCCTATATTTTTCTTTGTAGTTTGTAGTCTTATTGAAAAAATAAAAATACCCCTCCGGGGGTGTCCAAAAAATTTAACCATCCAGAGGAAGGATTTTGGAAACGGTAAACGTAAAGTGCCTGTAAAAAAATCACAGCCAAGTATCTACTCTGTTGGCCGTTTAAATGTGTTTCCTTCTCCACAGAGCCTGGAACAAATGTAACCAATTTTCCCAAATGCAATCAATGCCCACTTGACTTTCTCAGAAAGACGTGTTTGAAATTATTGGAGAACATAACTCACGGATGTCAAGTGTGCTCGAGTCTCATTTCAGATAACCATTTTGTTCGAATAACACCAGCTATAATTATGGAAGTATAATTTGATTTTAATTCCGTGTTAAAAGTTTATTATTTCCTCCCCGTTTAATAGCCGGTTTCCGTATTCCATTTTTGTCTCTTACAGTTGTTGCTTGGAATGCTATTTCCAGGAAATTTTAGCTTTAGCCTTACGTCTTTCTAATAGTCTGATCTGATGCATGTTTATCTGGAAAGAAATGCAGTGACATTCAATGAGTCTGACTCTTTTGTAAGTGAACATAGTATTTAGAGATTCCCTTTAAAAGAAAATAACGGTTCTAATATCTGGGTAGAGTGCAGGTTCATGGTCCTCTCAGCCACAGTATGGAGCCAGAAGGAGTTTCAGTGTCAAAAAGGTTGGGTCCGGACTAGATATTCCAATGGCAGAATGGAATTTTTCCTGGTTCTTCCCTCCCACTGCACCCTACTGAATCGGTTTGGGTTGATAAGGTTCGTGGATCTTCCCTTCTTCCTTTCTGCTGGCGGCAGCTCCCTGAGGCCAGCAGAATGGAAGTGGGTGTGTGTGTGGGGGGGAGATCTTCCAAAACCCATTTTAAGAGAACTTTCCTTTTAAATGGGTTTTGAGTTGGGTGCCGTGTGGGAATGGAGGCCAAGCAGCAAAGCCAGTTTGGTGTAGTGGTTAAGTCCGCAGACTCTAATCTGGGAGAACTGTTGTGTCTTCACCGTATCTTAAACCATGTTAAGCTTGAGACCTCAGCCGGATTCTAATCTGGAACGACACCATTGGCTGAAGCATGTTCTGTAACCAATGAAATGCAAGAGAACTGTGCTGGAGGGAACAGCAAGGATTGGTTGTTATCTATGTATTATGATTGGACCTTAACTGAGTGAGGGCGTGGCTACCCCAGCCCGGGAATGTTTAAAAAGGAGCTGTGTTCCACTATCTTTGCCGTGTGTCGTCTGATGCTATGTGATCTTTGGAAGTTCTCGTTCTCAATAAAGCTGATTCACTTTGTTACTTACTTCGTTGTTGAGTTGTATACTTAACAAGAACCAGGTTGGATTCCCCACTCCTCCACTTGCACCTGCTGGATGACCTTGGGCAAGCCATAGTTCTGTCAGAGCTGTTCTTGAAAAAGAGCAGTTTCTGTCAAGAGCTCTCTCAGCCCCACCTACCTCACAAGGTGTCTGTTGTGGGGAGGGGAAGGAAAAGGAATTTGAAAGCCCTTCTGAGACACCTTTGGGTAGTGAAGGGTGGGGTATAAATCCAATCTCTTCTTCTTCACTCTTGTGTGGCATTTGCTTGCAAAAGTGATTTAAAGGGAATGCTTGAAAATGGGGGGGGGGGTGAGAGAGAGGGATCACTGAAATGGCTTGCATCCATTTTAGCCTGTCAGTCCAAAATAGATGCAAGCCATTTCAGCGATCTCTCTTGCTCCCCCCCCACTTCCCACCATGAACCCCACGAACCTCCGAAACCACATTGACAGTCCTGGGAGATTAGTATAGGGATGGGCATTGACTGAGGCTCGTGAACCACGAACAGTGCCCGGTTCGTGATGAATTTAGGTTCATAATTCAGTTCATGCCCGTCTCTACTTCCAATACCCAGGAGCATTGTTTGAGGGAGATCATTTAGTCTGGATCCAACCCAAGTCTTGAGGTCGAATCGAATACTTTTCAAAGGCATGAAGAAGAGCAATTCCAGATGGATTTAGGAATGGAGCCCAGAGCTGTTTATGGTTCATACATGTGTACCTGAAGGTCAGTAGTTCAGCAGTTTGAGACCTGGGTGCCGCATGACGGAGTGAGCTCCCGTCTCTAGTTCCAGCTCCTGCCAACCTAGCAGTTCGAAAGCAAGAAATTGCAAGTAGATAAATAGGTACCACTTTGGTGGGAAGGTCACAGCGTTCCGTGCGCCTTGGTGTTTAGTCATGCCGGCCACATGACCACAGAAATGTCTTCGGACAGGGCTGGCTCTTTGGCTTGGAAACAGAGATGAGCACCGCAACCCTAGAGTCGGATTCAACTGGCTTTTGAGCAAGGGAACCTTTACCTTTAAAAAAAAAAACTGAAAGTGATGTGATGCCACAGACGGCATTGTGGGCTTCCCAAATGCTCACCCACATCCTATTTGCCAGATGTCGGGCACTTACATGGCCACCCTTGCTTTGGAATTGACCATGTCAAATGTCAAAATGGTTGATGAGACAGCCCCAAGAAGAAAAAAGGGGGCGGCGTTGGGGGTAAAGTAAAGTAGGTAAAGTAACAGGATTTGAGTTGAAGCTTGAGCAATTCAGCCAAAAAGGAACTGAGGTCAACACAGAATATATTACTTTTAAAAAATGAATTGAAATAAGAGTTTAAAAATAAATAGGGCATGGTTTCCTTTCCTGAAAAACACAAAAGGCTCTACATCTGACAATAGCACTACAGATAAGATTAGAATTTCAACAGCCAATCCATGTACAAAAGAACCTCCTCAGGAAACTGGAAACCTCCTCAGGAAGCTATCCATATGCAAAAGAACCTCCGCAGGAAAGCTCCTCCATTAGCATGTTCACAGCCTGGGGAACTCAGCCCTACCCCACCTTCCTGAATAGATATAAATTACCTGCCTACCATTTTTCATCTCACCTTGTGTATAGAAATATTGATTTCTAAAAGTCTCATGCCTTCTCCTGTGATGACATTCTGTGTCTCTGTTTCCTGTGCTGGCCAAGTGGTCCAGGGCAGACCAGATGGCCTGAACAACCTCAATAGCCATGCCATATAACCACACATTCTTTCACACCTCTAACTGGAAGAGCCAGACTGGTGAAATGTCAGATCCTACGATGCCAAGATCACACAACCCAAAACATCTACAGCAACTAAAAAAATGAATTGTCATTATAAAACATCACTCAAAATTTATGACAACAGAGGGAAAGGCAGCCCCGTTTGCCTATCCTCCCCTTCCCTCTTTACCACATCATTTTGAATTTGCTGAATCTAGAAGTGAATCCAAAATGTATTACTTTAAAGTCTTCTTCTGGCCAGTAAACTATCACTGGTAAATCACTACACATCGAAGGGCAATCAATCTGGCCTTTGCCATCCCCGCATTTGGAATGTTTTGTTTCAGCACGGCTAACCTGTTGAATACACATTTCAAATCTACATTTTAAACAAATGCACAATTTAATGCCACCCCCTTCTCTCGCGCTCCAAGGTATCTGGAATGATTTATTTGTATTCATGATTACGGACTCCTTCAGCGCAGTCATTTCCACAACCACGAAGAGTTTCAGAAGAGCAATTTCTCCGTGGCCTCAGGTTCAGCGCTCGTTTTCATCCGCATTATGTATGTGTCAACGGAAGCTAAAGGGATGAAATTGAATGCTTAAAACAGAGAGGAATACTGAAACACTGAAGAGTTAATAGAGACGCTCCTGACCTCGCCAACAAGGCCTTAGAAGACGGATAATTCTGTGTGGCGGATGATTTGTTTTTGCAAGCCATTCGGTTCCTCATTTCGGAAAATTAATAGATGTCTCTTCAGCCCAGTATAGCGTAGTGGTCAGAGTGCGGAACTTTGACCTTGGGGAGCCAGGTTAATATCCACACTCAGCTGTGATGCCCACTGGGTGAACTTTGGCCAGTCACTCGCAGCCCAACCGACCTCACAGAGTGGTTATGAGGCTACGATGGAGCCGGGGAGAACTAAGTCTTCCGCTCTAAGCACATTGGAGGAAAGACTAGATTTAAAAAACAGGATAGAAAATCCTTCTTATCTGAACCAAGACCAGCCTGGAGAGGATTTTTTTTTTTTAGTTCTTGTATACCCATGGGAAGTTTTGACCATAGAGTTCCTGATAATTCCTGGAGCTACCCAAAAGTGACAAGGGTAGCTCTAGCAATAGAGAGCCAGTTTGGTGTAATGGTTAAGTGTGTGGAGTTTAATCTGGGAGAACCGGGTTTGATTCCCCACTCCTCCACTTGCAGCTGTTGGATGACCTTGGGCAAGGCACAGTTCTGAAAGAGCTGTCCTTGAAACAGCAGTTTTCAAGAGAGCTCTCTCAGCCCCGCCTACCTCACAGGGTGTCTGTTGTGGGGAGGGGAAGGGAAAGGAGATTGTAAGCTGCTCTGAGACTCCTTCGGGTAGTGAAGGGCAGGGTATAAATCCAATCTCTTCTCTTCTTCTTCTTCTCTTCTTTAAAGGACCCAGGTAATCCATGTTGTGAAAGACTCCAACCTGAGACCCTGGAGAGCCACTGCAAGCCTAAACAGGCAATACTGACCGATGGACCAAGGCTTTGATTCAGTATAAGGCAGCTTCATGCATTCAGGAGTACTCCCCCCTCCCTTTCTTTCTGCCAACCCAAATATTTGGTTCCCAGCGACAGACATCATGGAGGCGGCCGCTTGGAGGGGGGGGAGAGAAAACTTTCAAGAGGTTACGAAAAAGGCATCATGTTTTATGCAGGAATCCAATTGGAAAATTTTAATAGGAAATCACTAAATAGTTGATTAATGAGGGAGGCCCTTTGTAGGGCCTACTAATTAGATCTGCCGAGATAGAGAGTATTGATCATCGGGAGTGGGGACGATAGGGCGAGGGTTTTATTTGCATGCTTTCTCTATTCTCCAAACTTTAATTTCAAGGTTATCAGTCTCCGCAACATTGTGTGTCCCCCCCTCCATCTTTTTTTTTAACTTTTCCACTCTGTTGCTGTTGTGAAGTGCGAAAAAAAACTTGCTGTCAAGATCAAAGCCGCGAGCAGGTCTCAGGTGGGACCTCTCTCTTCTGCAAACAATTCCAAATGGAAACTTTTGCCTAGCGAACAACGAGCTGCAGTCAAACGAAAGGACTGGTAATATAAACGGAGGCACACGGCGGAGGTCGTGGCAGAACTGGAAAGAGCAGATATGGAAGACAGGTTGTAGCCGTGCTGGTCTGAAGCAGCAGAAGATCGCAAGATGTCACCCTCGCGCTGTGCCCTGCCTTGGTCAGGCTGCACCTGGAGTTTCCTGTGCGGTTCTGGAGGCCTCACTTCAAAAAGGATGTGGGCAGAACGGAGCGTGTGCAGAGGAGAGTGACGAGGATGATCGGAGGCCTGGAGACCAAGCTCTATGAGGAAAGGCTGAGGGAAGGCTGAGAGCCAGTTTGGTGTATTGAGAGCCGGTTTGGTGTAGTGGTTAAGTGTGCGGACTCTAATCTGGGAGAACCGGGTTTGATTCCCCACTCCTCCACTTGCACCTGCTGATGTGACCTTGGGTCAGTCATAAGCTCTGGCACAGCTGTCCTTGAAAAAGAGCAGTTTGTGTCAGAGTTCTCTCAGCCCCACCCACCTCACAGGGTGTCTGTTGTGGGGAGAGGAATGGAGAGGAGTTTGTAAGCCGCTCTGAGACTCCAAGTGAAGGGCGGGGTATAAATCCAATCTCCTCCTCCTCCTCCTCCTCCTATAGCTAGCAATCCAAAACAGTCCAGTGGCACCTTTAAGACCAAGTTTTATTCAGGTACAAGCTCTCCCTCCTCTGTGAGGGCAGATCTGCACATCCCCCCCCACATAGCTAGCAATCCAAAACAGTCCAGTGGCACCTTTAAGACCAAGTTTTATTCAGGTACAAGCTCTCCCTCCTCTGTGAGGGCAGATCTGCACATCCCCCCCCACATAGCTAGCAATCCAAAACAGTCCAGTGGCACCTTTAAGACCAAGTTTTATTCAGGTACAAGCTCTCCCTCCTCTGTGAGGGCAGATCTGCACATCCCCCCCCACATAGCTAGCAATCCAAAACAGTCCAGTGGCACCTTTAAGACCAAGTTTTATTCAGGTACAAGCTCTCCCTCCTCTGTGAGGGCAGATCTGCACATCCCCCCCCACATAGCTAGCAATCCAAAACAGTCCAGTGGCACCTTTAAGACCAAGTTTTATTCAGGTACAAGCTCTCCCTCCTCTGTGAGGGCAGATCTGCACATCCCCCCCCACATAGCTAGCAATCCAAAACAGTCCAGTGGCACCTTTAAGACCAAGTTTTATTCAGGTACAAGCTCTCCCTCCTCTGTGAGGGCAGATCTGCACATCCCCCCCCACATAGCTAGCAATCCAAAACAGTCCAGTGGCACCTTTAAGACCAAGTTTTATTCAGGTACAAGCTCTCCCTCCTCTGTGAGGGCAGATCTGCGCATTCCCCTCCCCATAGCTAGCAATCCAAAACTGTCCAGTGGCACCTTTAAGACCAAGTTTTATTCAGGTACAAGCTCTCCCTCCTCTGCGAGGACAGAGCTGCACGTTCCTTCCCCCCCCAATAGCTAGCAATCCCAAACAGTCCAGTGGAGCCTAAGCGGTGAGTGTTGCCTTCTGACACACTTCCGGCGATATGAGGGGGTGTGGCATATGCAAATAAGGTATGCTAATGAGTTATGCTAATGAGCTCCTGCACCTCTTTTTCTATGAAATGACCCCTGGGGAATATTAATACTTACCAGAAAACATTTCAAGCAATATGGTTTCCTGTAGTCAACTATCTTGCAGAGGGAGGAATTATCCCTCAAAATAAACAATACCAGGAGTTATTATACTTTTGCTTCACATAGGTAGGCTCTCAAAAGTAGAAAGAGGAAATATTATTTACAAGCTGTACTTGTTGCAAACGTTATAGTTAAGAGTTAAGCTTATGTGTTATTTATGTGAAATTTTGTTGCTGTACTGTTTTGAAATAATAAAAAGTTAAATTGAAAAAAAAAGGAAAGGCTGAGGGACTTGGGAATGTTCAGTCTGGAGCAGGGGTCGTTTCGTAGAAAAAGAGCTAGGGGAACTCATTAGCATAACCCATTAGCATATGCCACACCCCCTGACATCAGGGGCCCAGTGGTGGACCTGCAAGGCCGGCGGGAGTGCGAGGAAGCCCCGCCAAGGCTCTCCCTGGCCCCAGGCAGGCAGGGGTGGGGAGAGGCGGGGAGGAAGCAACTTACCCTCCCTCTTCTCCTGCCTCCTCCTGGCTGAATGAGGGCCGGAAGCGGGGCGGCCGGAAGCAGGGGGCGGGGCTTCATCATGTGCCCCGCCCCCGTACCTCACCTGGGGGAACTGCGTTCCCCCGCGTTCCCCCCCGAAATGACCTCTGGTCTGGAGAAGAGCAGGCTGAGGGGGGGCAGAATGGCTCTCCTGAAGTACTTGAAGGGCTGCCACTTAAAGGAGGGCAGGGAGCTGTTCCTGTTGGCAGCAGAGGAGAGGACTTGCAATACTGGGTTTGAATTTATTTATTTATTTATTTATTTATTTATTTGATTTCTATTCCGCTCCAACCCTGAAGGGTCTCTGAGCGGTTTACAAGTTTCGGATTTACAAGTTCCGAATTTATCCTAAGGCCACATGTCTACAGGGGTTGGGGCTGCCTACCGGCACCCAGGTGGCAGGGCTCACTGTTTCTTGGTTGTTCTTCCCAGGCGGTCTTTTCGGGTGTCAGTGCTTGGTTCCTGGTGTCTGGCATCTGGCGTGGTTGTTTTTGGTCTGGCGGCTTCTTCTTTCTTTGTTTAGCGGGCCCGTCTTAGTGTATGGGTCATATCGACTTACAGCCCAGCTAACGTCTATTGCGGCTCCGCTGCGCTCGCGTCATGTCACCATGTCCTTCTATGGCTCCGCCTCTGTCTCCGCCTCCAACACTCCGCTTGCCTCGCTCTGTCGCTCCGATGCTATGCCACTCCATCCCCGCTGCCATTTCCACCATCACTGCCGCTGCTGTCGCTTCCAGTGCTCCTGCCACAACCCCCCCCCCATACGGGGAGGGTGCCCCCTGCCACCTAAGGGCAGAATTAATGGCAGGAAGGTACCGGCTGGATATTGGGGGGGGAACCCCTTTTTTATGGTAAGAGTTTTACAGCAGTGGAATCAGCTGCCGCAGGAGTTGGTGAGCTCCCCCTCCCTGGCAGTCTTTAAGCAGCGGCTGGACAAACTCTGTGATTCTGATTCTATAAGCCATATTTCTTCAGATTTCATACTGCCCCCATTCAAATATTCACTCACATGGTATGTGAGGAAGATCTACTTTGGAGGGGATGGAAAGATGTGGGTGGGCGAGGTCAACTAAATCCCATCTCTTTTAATATTTTTTTTACTTTGGCCTGTGAGCTTCCTTTAAGCTCTGATACCAGAAAACAGTAAAACTGGAAATAGATGTGCCAGAACAACAGGGTGTGGGCAGGTCATGCACAAAGTAAAACATTGAAACTTGAACTAAAATCTGGAACAATGTAGTATTTCTAGTGTCTCAGTTCCACTTTGGAAAAATGGCAAAGGAACTCGGAGCTATTTATTCCACTTTGGGAAAATGGCAAAGGAACTCGGAATACTATTTATACATAAATTCAAAGTGTTCATATATCTCACCAGTCCATGTTCATCCAAGTAGCAATAATATAAATGTGATGTGCTATCTTCTCGTAACAACAAACCTTCCATCGTTACAAAGTTGTGAAGGGGAGGAAGAGAAAAATCACACCCAGTTTTACTACCTCTTTGCCATATTCTCACAATTAAGGTACATCAATCTCCAATTCTGACATGTTTATTACCTATCTTATCCCCTCCCCCCAGTTGAACCCAAACAGATGATAACCAGATACCCGGCTCCTCATTCTTTTTATCTGTTAAAAAACATCTTCACTATTTTGTATACTAATTTAACAACTCACCCCTTAAGGTCCTTTCTGCACTAGACCTTAAATCCTGGTTCAGCCTTGTCCCCGAATTTATATTCTACACTACACGTGAGTTCACCCCTGTAATTATCTCGGGGTATTTTTACATTCTACACTACACGCGAGTTCATCCCTGCAATTATCTCGGGGTATTTTTACATTCTACACTACACGCGAGTTCACCCCTGTAATTTTCTCGGGGTATTTTTACATTCTACACTACACGCGAGTTCACCCCTGTACCTGTAATTATCTCGGGGTATTTTTACATTCTACAATACACGCAAGTTCATCCCTGTAATTATCTTGGGGTATTTTTACATTCTACACTACACGCGAGTTCACCCCTGTAATTTATCTTGGGGTATTTTTTGTTTCCACATTACATTGAGGTCACCCCAGTTTTTCCCCACACTTATCCCAGGATAAACGGATGCTGTTATAACCAGGGATAAATGCAAGGTATTGTTTTGTGAGTTGAACTCTGAAAAAACCAGGGATGAGATCCAAGTGCAGAAAGGACCTATATGTACAACTGCGATCTGTAATTCCATTCCAGTGTCTGACCAAGTGTGCTTTGCAAATGAAAGCTCACACCTTGAATAAAATGTTGTCGGCCTTAAAGGAGCCACCGGACTCTAACTTTGTTTTATTGCTTCAGACCAACATGGCTGCCCATCTTGATCTATCTTTGCCATATTGTATCCTATGTATGTGTACGGGGAGGGGGTCAAACGATAAAAGAAAAGTGCGCAGAGCATCTGTTGCCTGGAAAACAATGAAAAGAAACCATCCCAGATTTTAAGAAGATATTTGACTGCCATTGAGAAGTCTCAAGGAGGAAAGAAATCGATATTTATTTCTCGGAGAGTGCTGGCCACGCCATGAGCTATTGATGTTTTCGATGGGACAAAATAGCTTTTTCACAGCAAAGGTTACACTTTTCCCCACCCTTGGTAGTGATCTTGGCATTAGTTGGATATTATCCAGTAACTCCTTTCTTGCTGCAGATATCTATGTATCGAGATATGGATAGACGCGCACACCCCAGAACTATTATGTTAACTTCGCAGTCGCTTTGTCCTGAGTATACAATCTTCCCATCTTTTCGTATACTGAGACAGCTTGCTGGTGGATTTATTTGCCTCTGGGAAACCTTCTGTACAATATGACATGCTGGGCAGAAATACAGAATCCACTTTCTTTGAACCCCGAGAACAAAAGCCCATGCCATCTCTCCCACAATGGGTCGCTTGCTGACCACAGCACAAGCTATTGACATCCTTTAACAATCTTGTTCTCTCCTCCGTCCCGCTACTGACTTCCCTTATAAACGCATTTTATAGATTAGGGGGGGAACCACTCTCCCTCGACTTTCTCCCTTATTATCTCATGTTTGATGCTCATGGGATCTCCTTAACGATGGCTGGTTCTCTGACCTCTGGCATGTCAGAAGGAGCGGTGTCATTTCCAAATGAACCGTACCCTGACCCAGTCATGGGTTTCCTTGCTAAAAATTAACTTCGATCGGTCTGTCTTTGACTCAGCCCTCCTTTTCGGTGGCATTTCTGACCTTCATAGACTTATGTAGTTGCTCTCCTGTCTCGAGGATTCACACAAGGGGGGGGGGACCCAGTTCATCCACAAAGAAAAGTAGAGACTGGAATCCATTTAAGGAAACAATCAGGAGTGTGAAAATAGGATCTGTCAATACACGGCCTACTGTTAATAAAACTAAAAGCTTCTAACTAGCTAGCTTGAAATAACCTTGGGAGACATTTTTACCCTCCCGGGATAGAAATGACACTTTGGCAAGGGGGAAATTGATTGACTGCTCCATGTGATGTCTCACAGTACGGTCCCAAGGAGAGTTATTCAAGTCTAAGCCCCTTGAAAGCAATGGGCATAGACTTCAGTAACCGTGCTTAGGATTGCAGCATCCATGACTTTCCTTTGGGATGCTCAAGATGTTGTTGGTGAGCTTAATTTCACTAACTAGATCTCAAATTGCAATGATAAGTGGATGGTTTCCAGTGGGAAGCCATGTTGGTCTGTGCTAGAAGAACAAGATTTGAATCCAGTGGCACTATAAGACCAACTCAATTCCCCAGGACATAAGCTTTCAAGAGTCAAAGTTCCCATATCTATTAAAGGGAGCTTTGACTGTCTAAAGCTTATACCCTGAACATTTTGTTGGTCTTGAAGGTACCAGGGGTGTGTGCTTGGTATATACCAAGCTGAATAAATAACCAAAAAATTACCTTATCAGTAATTTTCGGGTATTTATTCAGCTGAGTACAGATTGGACAATCTGATTCAGCTACCGAAATAGCCACACCTGAATAAAAGCCAATATTATTTGGCTTTTAGTTGGGTGTGGCTAGAAGGCATTTAAAGAGCCCATGATCTCTTTGAATGCCTTCAATTCACTTGCTGAGTTATGCCTCAGCTGCAGCATGACTCAGTGAGTGAAATTCTTCATTATATCATATGGGGATGATCCCCATAGGGTATAATGGAGCTGAATAAATTCGGGATCCCTAAATATTTACCCAAATACAAATACAATATTGATAGTGATATTCGGGAATATTTGGGAATACTAATATTTTTTGGGTCCAGTAGACCTGAATCAGGAAAAATTTTTTACACCCCTAGAAGTTACTACTGGACTCAAATCTTGCTTACTTATGAGTGAAGTCTTATCTAGGATATGGATCCCTCATGTTTGGGGCATCACTTTTTTTTTTTTAAGTACCCGAGGGTACACTTTTTGTTTACAAAGTAACTATATCATAAATGTTATCTTTTGGTAGCAATAAGGATCATTTGGGAGGGGACTGGCGTCGGTAGCCCAGTCTTTCCCATCAGATCTTGGAAGCCAAGCAGACTTGATCCTGGTTAATATTTGGAAGGGAGACTACTGAGGATGTCCAGGGTCTCTGTGCAGAGGCAGGCAATGGAAACCACCTCTGAAGGTCTCTTGCCTTCAAAACCCCTTGAGAGGTCACTCAGTATGTCAGCTGTGACTTGATGGCATCTAACTATTGCCCTGGCTTGGCTAGCCTGATCTCATTAGAGCTTGGAAGTGAAACAGCGTTGACCCTGGGTAAGTTTCGTGTAGTGGTTAAGTGTGCAGACGCTAATCTGGGAGAACCGGGTTTGATTCCCCACTCCTCCACTCGCAGCTGCTGGATGAGCTTGGGCAAGCCATAGTTCTGACAAGGGCTGTCCTTGAAAGGGCAGTTTCTGTCAGAGCTCTCTCAGCCCCACCTACCTCACAGGGTGTCTGTTTTGGGGAGGGGAAGGGAAAGGAGTTTGTAAACCACTCTGAGTGAAGGGCGGGGTATAAATCCAATCTCTTCTTCTCTCTCTTCCCTCTTCTTCTAATACTTGGATGGGAGACTACCAAGGGATTCCGGGGTTGCTATGCATAGTCAGCCAATGACAAACCACCTCTGAACAGCTCCTGCCTTGAAAACTTTGCAGGATAGCCATAAGCCAGCTGCAACTTGAGAGCAGAAAAAAGACATATCTGTGGTAGATGACATGCTTTGCATGTGGAAGGGCCCACATTCTCTCTCTCTCTCTTTTAAGTACCCAAAGGTACACATTTATTATTTTCTTATATTTCTACACACAGACATAAACAACTACAACGAACAACATATAGGCCAAGAGACTTATTACAGTTTGTTACTACATCTACACCATCGCTTTATTGTTCTCTAGCATTTGTTAATATTCTCTAGTTCCATTATTATATATTGCTACATACTCCAATGTTATTTTTGCTATATCAGCTTAATTCTCATTATGCCAATCATATAGTCTCTTCCAGGTTTTTTGAAATGTCCATTTCTTTGTACCTCTCATTTCCATGGTTAGTTTGTCTATTTCCGCCGCTTCTAATAGTTTATTGATGTATTCTTGTTTAGTTGGTGTTTCTTGGGTCTTCCAATATTTGGCATATAATATCCTTGCCGCCGTTGTATACAATCAAGTATCTATCCGTTTCCTTAAACTCTTTCGGGAAGATATTTAACAAAAGCAATTCTGGAGTAAAGGGGATGTTGCATCTTACTATTTTTTCCATCATACAATGTACCGATTTCCAAAAGTTTTTTGAGACATCACATAACCACCACATATGATAAAATGTGCCTACCTTATTTTTACACTTCCAACATTTATCTGAACACTTACTACTTTGCTTTGCTAACCTATCTGGAGTAACATACCATCTATAAAACATCTTATACATATTTTCTTTATAAGCAACAGCATTAGTCATATTAACATTTTTCATCCATATTTGCTCCCACATTCTCCAGTTTGGTGTGGTGGTTAAGTGCGTGGACTCTAATCTGAGAGAACCGGGTTTGATTCCCCACTCCTCCGCTTCCAGCTGCAGGGTGACCTTGGACAAGCCATAGTTCTGGCACAGCTGTTCTTGAAAAGGAGCATTTTCTGTCAGGGTGTCTGTTGTGGGGAGGGGAAGGGAAAGGAGTTTGTAAGTCCCTCTGAGACTCCTTTGGGTAGTGAAGGGCAGGGTATAAATCCAATTTCTTCTCTTCTTCTTCTTCTCTTACTATTGTCTGATAGTGATCTTGGGTTTGGGGGGAAAGTCCTTCTCTGCCTGAGACCTTGGAGAACTTCTGAGGGTCAGAGTACCTAATACTGGGCTCAATGGCGTAGCTCATGTAAGACAAAGTCGTACTTTTGTCTATAAAAATGATACCCCAGAGAACTGACTGGAGATCGGCTTCAGATGGAACATTGTAGATCTGAAGTTCTCCCATTAAAAAAAATATCCCCCAAACACAGAAATGCTAGATTTCTGAATGCTCAGAGTTTTTCCTCTCTGCGGGAGCATTCAGCTGAGCACATTCTGCCATTACCACTACCTGTAACCTTAAATCACACTGCAGTTGCGCATACAAATGTACCTGTTAAGGCCCAGGTAGGTTTGATTGCAACAGCCCAGTGAAGGACCACCCTGGAGAACCAGTAAGTCATGACTTCCTTTCCTGTAAAAAAAAAAAAAAAAAGGCCGCCGGTGGGGGGCACAGTCCGTATTAATTTCAGGATGGGTTTTTCTACTGCTCAGGATTTTGGGGTGTGCAGATTCCTGAAAGTGGTTTCAAAAACAAGGGCAGCCACAAATTCAGGGAGGTTGATACCGATGCTCTGTAGAAATCCTGAACTCTTTGGACATGTTTGCAGTGCACACCCCTAGAGCACCCAGTCCGGGACTTGGTTTTGTTGATTGTGCTATAAAATTGGTCTATTGGCCACTATGCTTGAACTGGACCAGTTTTCAAATGGGGGGGGGGGGTTGTGTGAAATTTGGTTGCAGAAGAAGGGACTGTTTCATAAGTTTAGTCATTAAGCTTGCCTGATTGTCCATCATAGTGGGCAACCTCCCATCCCTACTAGCTCTCTCCCACTCTTGTCCATCATTGAAGTGGGAGGAAAGGGGGGGGAATAATGTCACGGATGTGATAACGTCACTTCCTGTCGCCATGTCCACAATGCTCTAGGAGTTTTCCCAATCTCTATGGTCTTTACCATGGAGATTGGTGGAGTTACTGGAGTGGCGTGGATGGGTGGGGGTCACTGATGCTCCCTCTGCCTACGCTCTGCCCCCAGAAGCTCCTAGGGGTCGCCAGCACAGGTCTAACAAGCCTAGGTGCCACTGTGAAGCACTGCTGTTCAAATAAGGTAAGAGCGACAATTGGCTAGATGAGTATACATACCGAAGCACTGAAGGACGGAAGTCCACTCCTGCAACAACCCACAATTCATTGTGCTCCTTCTAAGCTGTGGAGTCTTGTGAGTAAAAATTCTACTTTGTGAGCTCCTGGCATTAAAGTTGTGAGTGAGTGGCTCACTGCATACCTTTGTTTGCTCTGGAGCCATCCTTCCTGAGCTAAGACAAAAAATGTGTGGGCCAGAGACTAAAAAACTGTGAGCTAGCTCACACTGACTCAGCTTAGAGGGAACACTGATTGTGAGGTAGGGTGAAGTGGACTGGAGAGGGAATGACATTGGTGCTGTGTGCAGGGGTAATTTCGTAGAAAAAGAAGTGCAGGGGCTCATTAGCATAACTCATTAGCATAACTTATTTGCATATGGCACACCCCCTGACATCACCGGAAGTGTGTCATCAGGCAACACCCACCACTCAGGCTCCACTGGACTGTTTTGGATTGCTAGCTATTGGGGGGGGGGACGTGCAGATCTGTCATTGCAAAGGAGGGAGAGCTTGTACCTGAATAAAACTTGATCTTAAAGATGCCACTGGACTGTTTTGGACTGGGTGTCTGGGGGGAGCTCTGCAACTTACCTTGCTGCTTCTTGCTCTGACTGAGGGCTGCTGGGAGCAGGGGGCGGGGCTTGTTGCATGTGCCCACCCCCTGGGCTCCTTACTGCCGGAGCTCCGCTCCTGTGCGCTCCTGCAGGAAATGACCCCTGGCTGTGTGGCACATTGGTTGAGGGGGGTGAAACTTGGCAAATCTCAGCACAGTTAATGGACGGGCTAGAATAAAGAAAGCCAGTGAAAACGTTGGCCGGGTTTGGAGCCATTGGTGGAGGTGGCCTCTTGCAATCCTACTTAAAAGTTGAACTGTCTGATGGTGCAGATTAGCCATTAAATAAATCCGAATTGCCCTACGTAGCAGCCCCAATAGCCCAGACGAGCCTGATCTCATCAGAGCTCAGAAGCTAAGCAAGATTGGCCCTTGGATGAGAGACTGCCAAGGAAGACAGGGGCTGCTATTGCAGAGGAAGGCAAAGGCAAACCACCTCTGCTCATCTCTTGCCCTGGAAACCCCATGGGGTTGGCACTTCATTATTTTTAGCAACATGATAGTGTAGGCCTAGTCCAACCTCAGCAGAGAAGAAGAAGAAGAAGAAGAAGAAGAAGAAGAAGAAGAAGAAGAAGAAGAAGAAGAAGAAGAAGAAGAAGAAGAAGAAGAAGAAGAAGAAGAAGAAGAAGAAAAAGAGGAGGAGGAGGTTTATACCCTGCCCTTCACTCGGAATCTCAGAGCGGCTTACAACCTCCTTTCCCTTCCCCTCCCCACGACAGACGCCCCGTGAGGTAGGCGGGACGGAGAGAGCTCTGAGAGAACTGCTTCTGAGAGAACAGTTCTGAGAGAACTTTGACCGGCCCAAGGACACCCACCAGGCTTCATGTGGAGAAATGGGGGATCTAACCTGGTTCTCCGGAGTAGAGTCTGCCGCTCTCAACCACTACACCAAACTGGCTGGGCTTGGAAGTGAAGCTGAGTCGGTTACGGCCAGCACTTGGATGGGAGGCCACCAAAGGAGACCGGGACTGCCGTGCAGAGGGAAACAATGGCAAACCATCTCTGCTCTCATGTCTTCCCATGAATACTCCATGTGATGGCATTTCATGGGGTCATCATAAGTAGATTGTGACTTTACCTTAATTATCTCATGTCTTCTTTGAGAAGGTGCTGGTATAACGGACCTTTTAGCCATTCAGACTGACAGAGACCCTCAGAGTGAAGTAAAGCTATGGCAAAGTTTGCTATTGGTTCATGCCAAATATTTCCTTTACCAATATTGTAGTTTCTTTCTTTCTTTCTTTCTTTCTTTCTTTCTTTCTTTCTTTCTTTCTTTCTTTCTTTCTTTCTTTCTTTCTTTCTTTCTTTCTTTCTTTCTTTCTTTCTTTCTTTCTTTCTTTCTTTCTTTCTTTCTTCACTTGATGCCATGAAATTATCACCTTCGGTACTGAAGGCTGCATTATGAGTTAAAGTTCTCCAGCGTACCCGCACGAGATACCATCAATATCAAAGCAATTACCCAGGTAGGCGAAAGCGTCAGATGATGTCTTTGTGGTTTTAAATGAAAATCGAAGGAAGACAACTATCCTAATGGGCTCAAGGTTGTGTCGGCACGAAGCAATGTATCGTATTGCATTGAATTATGCTGTTTGTTTTGTTTAAAATAACACAAAGCAAGAGAGGAAGAACAGACACTTCCCCCATTCAGAGCGGCTTTAGTAGACGCGCTCCATGCTAAGCAGTGACAATGGTAAAGTAAGACAAAGGGGAATAGAAGGGCACAATCTGGAAATAAGGTAAATGGGATATAATAGAGGAACTGTTTGTTCAGCAGAGTTAAAATGGAACATTTTTAAAAAAAACGCTTCAAGCATTTGACACCAACCACACTTTTGATTTAAGCAGAGTCTGTTGGGGTTTGGGCACTGCACGCCACCACACACAAAAAAGTCAAGTCGATTTAATTGCCAACATGAGATTGTTGAGTAGATGGGTGAAGGTGACCGAGAGCAAAATGTTGGCTTTTATGTTTTGAAAAAGCGCCAGCTGAAGTGTTCTGCTGTGTTAATTAATTAAAAAAATCTGTTGGATAAACACCTAAATTCTCAGTCCCTGAACGAGAAACGATTGAAGCAAATACCTATTTGCATCTGGACCTGTATAGTTTGTGTGGTGTGCTGCTTAAAGCAGGGGTGTCACAAATATGGCCCCTGGGCCAGAACAGGCTTGTCCAGGGATTTAATCTGACCTGTGAGCAACTGATTACTTTTATTGCCAGATGACAGAGGCTGTGCATTATGAAGAAGAGAGAAGAGATTGGATTTATACCCTGCCCTTCGCTCCTCAAAGGAGTCTCAGAGTGATTTACAATCTCCTTTCCCTTCCTTTCTCCACAACAGACACCCTGTGAGGTAGGTGGGGCTGAGGGAGCTCTGAGAGAACTACTCTTGAGAGAACAGCTCCGAGAGCACTTGTGACTGACCCAAGGTCACCCAGCTGGCTGTATGCAGAGGAGTGGGGAATCAAACCCCATCCTTGGAGATATTCAAGAGGTGCTACATGGTGGCACTTGGAAATCTCCTGCTACTACAATTGATCCCTAGAAAACCGAGATCAAATTCCCGGGAGAAAATGGGTGTTTTGGAGGGTGGACTCTATGGCATTGTACCCCACTGAGCTCTCTCCTCAACCCAAACCTTGCTGTGCCCAGGGCCTACCCCCCACCCAAATCTTTAGGTACTTCCCAACCTAGAACTGGCAACCCTAGTTTGAATTGACAGACCTCTTGGGAGGGAAGGGGGGGAGATTTGAGGAGTGCTGTTTTTATTATCCTGAAAATATTTTAAACTATTGTTGTAGGTCACCCTGAACCACCAGGAAAGGCAACTTTATGCCAACTTTGAAAACTGGGTGTCTAAGGGAATGAGAATGTGCGAGTGGAATTCACTGAAGGAAATAATAGAAACTCTCCTCACAGGGGACACATTTGGAGCCCTGAGGAGAAATCTCATCTTTGAATGAAAGTTCATTTCGAGAGTAAATGGGAAAAGAGTATATGGAATCGTGCAAGAAAATCTAATGGTTCCTCAAAAACCAAGGCTTAAAGCTGACACCCACACACATATCAATCAATGCAGACTCAGAATCCACATCAGGTGAAGGCTTAGGCCTCTTGTTGGCCGTCCAGAGGAACTGCTTGGCCACTGTGGGAGACAGGATGCTGGACTAGATGGACCACTGGTCTGATCCAGCAGGGCTCTTCTTGTGTTCTTATCAGAGGAAGGCCTCAGCCTCTGTTGGACCTCCAGAGGAACTGATTGGCCACTATGTGAGATGGAGTGCTGTAGATGGACCCTCACTGATCTGACCCAACAGGGCTCTTCTGATGTTCTTCTCAGGGGAAGGCCTCGGCCTCTATATCCTGTTGTTGGCCACTGTGTGAGATGGGATGCTGGACTAGATGGACCAGTGGTCTGATCCAGCAGGGCTCTTGTTATGTTATTATTGGGGAAGGCCTCAGTCTCTATGCCCTGTTGTTTGGCCCTCCAGAGGAACTGGTTGGCCACTTTCATTCTATCCAGGGGATGGCTTTAAAGCTTCAAATATATTCGGCCTGCTCATTTTATCAAGCCAAAAAACTCCTTGGATTAGAAGAAGAAGAAGAGATTGGATTTATACCCCACCCTGCACTACCCAAAGGTGTCTCAGAGCGGTTTACAAACTCCTTTCCCTTCCCCTCCCCACAACAGACACCCTGTGAGGTAGGTGGGGCTGAGAGAGCTCTGACAGAAACTGCTCTTTTTCAAGGACACCTCTTATCAGAACTACGGCTTGCCCAAGGTCATCCAGCCAGGGGCAAAGGGAAGTGGGGAAATCAAACCCGGTTCTCCCAGATTAGAGTCGGCACACTTAACCACTACACCAAACATGAACAGAATGTTGTGCCTGAACATGAACAAGGATTGCTTCCACTGGAGAGTTCTGTATACAGCAGGATATTTATCCACAGAGAGAAAGTTTCTCACCTCCTCCTTCCCACAGCAGGAAAAATACCCCCCCCCCCCAGATATGTACACCAAAAGGCTGTTCCCATGAACCCCCTGTCCCCCAAGAACAGCAGTGGGAAAGGGGAAGTAAGAAACCCAGTCTCAATGGACAGAATTCCTTCTGCCCATGGGATCGCTCCAGGGATGCAGACCATGTGACTAACGGAGCATTTGATCTGACGTTCTTTGGAGAGCCAGGATGGGCTGCACATTCTGTGCTATTGTTGTGCTGCAGCAACTGGATTTTCATGTGTGGGAGCTCAATGAGATTAAGGAGCAGAGGTCATTTCAGGGGGGATCGCGGGGGATCGCAGTTCCCCCAGGGGAGGTACAGGGGGCGGGGCACACGACGAAGCCCCGCCCCCCACTTCGGGCCACCCCGCTTCCGGCCCTCATTCAGCCAGGAGGAGGCAGGAGAAGAGGGAGGGTAAGTTGCTTCCTCCCTGCCTCTCCCCACCCCTGCCTGCCTGGGGCCAGGGAGGGCCTTCGCGGGGCTTCCTTGCACTCCCACTGGCCTTGCAGGTCCACCACCGGGCCCCTCATGGGGCTCGGCAGTGGAGCTGCAAGGCTGGCGGTCCCGCTTTTGCCGCACTTGAAGGTTCACAGAAACCCCACGATGGATTATCTTCAGAAAGCGTTCAAAGCACTTCACGTACATTAGCTTGTTTTGATCTTCGCATCGAGGACACAGGCCTGCATTGCCGTGCTTGCACATTAGCACGTGGAATTCACTGCTGCAGGGAGTGGCGGCGACTACAAGCATAGACAGCTTCAAGAGGGGATTGGATAAACGTCTGGAGCAGAGGTCCATCAGTGGACATTAGCCACAACACATAGTAGAACACACTTTCTGGAACAGTGATGCTCTGTATTCTTGGTGGTTGGGGGCAACAGTGGGAGGGCTTCTGGAGTTCTGGCCCTGCTGGTGGACCTCTTGGTGGCACCTGGATTTTGGCCACTGTGTGACACAGAGTGTTTGACCGGATGGTCCAAAGTGGCTTCTCTTACATTCTTAAGTAAACTAATCCAGTTGCAAATGATTGCTACAATGATAGCACACCTCCCTTTTTACTGCCACGTCTTCTATCTTTGTAACCCCCTTTCTTCCTTATGTCATGCCTTAGACAGCTTTTGTCTGTCTGTTTTCATTGTTCTGCAATTCTGTAATCCCAGTTTTACTGCATTGTACACTGGAGGTCTTTGTTGTCTGATTGAATTACTTTTCATACTTCATAATCTGCCTTGAGTGTCAAGGTGGGCTATAAATGAAAAGAAGAAGAAGAAGAAGAAGAAGAAGAAGAAGAAGAAGAAGAAGAAGAAGAAGAAGAAGAAGAAGAAGAAGAAGAAGAAGAAGAAGAAGA
>NW_015160348.1:78100-95888 GCF_001447785.1 Gekko japonicus
ATTTGTCGGTCTTGGTGTTTTGTGATCTTCTCCTGTTCTTTCTTTTCTATTCAGATGTCTCCTGGTATTGCAGTGTCAAGGATCCAAACCCTATTTCTCATCCCCCCCCCACAATTGTGATATCAGGGGTGTTATGTTCCAGGTGTTTACCTGTTTGCAATTGGAAGTCCCAAAGAATCTTTGTTTAATCTTTCTCCGTGATCTTGTCTGTTTCATCATTCTTCATGATGGTGGTGGTGATGATGACGATGATGGAGGGAAGGTGACGTGGTATAGCCCGATCTCCACAGATCTTGGAAGTTAAGCAAGGTTAGTACTTGGAAGGAAGACCACTAAGGAAGACTCTGCAGAGGAAGACAATGTCAAACCACCTCTGCTTCTCACTTGTCCTGAAAGCTCCTTGCTGGGGTCAGAGTCCCACAGCAATCAATTCTCAACAACGTTCCTTCAGACAGGTTCGAGCTTATTGAGACAGTAAAGGCAGGTCATCTGCGCATACGCTCTGTGTCAGAACTGATTGCAAGCACGCGGAATGGGTAGTGATACGAAATTCAAAGGGGTCCCCCGATGGATCTGAGCCAATCAGGGAATAAGCTAAAATCCCGCCTAAGCTAACGGGTTTGCATTCCCAGCGAAAGCAGCAGCAAGGTACCAAGGCCACTGTCCTAGATGAGACAGGAAGAAAGCTAAGATTCCATTACAGCAACAGACTTGTTGTTCAGTCACACAGTCGAATCCGACTCTTCGCAACCCCATGGACAAGATCTCGCCAGGCCCTCCTGTCTTCCGCCATCCTCTGAAGTTTGCTCAATTTCATGTTCGTTGCATCTATGACACTGTCTAACCATCTCATCCTTTGCCATCCCCGTCTTCTTTGACCTTCAGTCTTTCCCAGCATCAGGGTCTTCTCCAGTGAGTGCTCCCTTCTCATTTGGTGGCCAAAGTTTTTGAGCTTCAGTTTCATTATCTGGCCTTCCAGGGAACAGTCAGGGTTGATTTCTTTTAGGATTGACTGATTTGATCTTCTTGTAGTCCAAGGGACTCTCCACTAGCTTTGGCAGTGGCCTAGCTGACAGATGGGGTCATTATAAGGTGGCTGAGACTTGGCAACACACTCCTCCTCCTCTTCCTCTTCCTCCTCCTCTTCCTCCTCCTCCTCCTCCAACAGTGATGCAAGGATGCAGCCAGAAGCTAGTAGTTGTTGGACCATGAAGTTTTGGATTCAAATATCCATTATCAAGTTCGCTTGCCACATGAGGATCAGGCTGTGCACACTGCAGACTTCAGCAACAACAAGCAAAGAAAGCAGGGCAGGTGGAGGAATATTGCAGTCCAGTCCCTCTGCAAGAGGATGAAACAGATCAGCTTTCTGCTTTCCTTTCTGTTTGTCAGCAATCCCTGGCTACTGCCTCCTTCTTTGCGTGTTTGACTGCAGTTTCCAGGTTAACATACCTGACAAGGATGTTTGGAGGAGATGATGGATGACGCCATCTCTCCGGCTTTGGCCCGAGCATCTTCAAGGAAGGATTCAAAGTAATTAATAATATAATCTGATACTTAAGAGTCAGAAATTGGCCAGTATCTTCCGCATCATTTGGCAGCGTACTAACAACTTACTGTACATTACCTCACATTTCTGCAAATTGAATCACATGCCATAAATTACGATGCCGTGCCATTACTATTGGTAAGTCTTGTACATAATTCAATCTCTCGAGAGAAACGTAAATAATCCAGTGCTGTAATCTAGTTCTGTGGTATCCACGACCGTACCACATCTGTGTTTCTGTTGATTTCTTTTTCAAGCATCTGCACTTCAGGTGGAAAAAAATTAAAGAAGCTGATGACAGAAATGCATTGGGGTGCTCACCTGAGCGATTACCTCTCTGGCCAGCAGCATCACTTGCCCCAGAGCCCCTAGCCACAAGTATAGATAGGAGCTCTGGGGCAAGTGATGTTCTGTCTTCTTGGTGCTTGGGGGGGGTCAACAATGGGAGAGCTTCTAATGTCCTGGCCCCACTGGTGGACCTCCTGATGGCACTGGTATTTCTGGCCACTGTGTGACACAGAGTGTTGGACTGAATGGGCCTTTGGCCTGATCCAACATTGGCAATTCTTATGTTCTTATGTTCAGAAGAAGAAGAGGAGGAGGAGGAGGAGGAGGAGGTGGAGGAGGATATTGGATTCATACACTGCCCTTCACTACCCAAGGGAGTCTCAAAGTGGTTTACAAACTCCTTTCCCTTCCCCTCCCCACAACAGACACCCTGGGAGGTAGGCGGGGCTGAGAGAGCTCTGACAGAAACGGCTCTTTTCCAAGGGCAACTCTTATCAAAACTACGGCTTGCCCAAGGTCCTCCACCAGGTGCAAGTGGAGCAGTGGGGAATCAAACCCAGTTCTCCCAGATTAGAGTCCGCGCACCCTATGAGCATATCAGAGCTGCTGGAATAGGATATGCAAACGATACCACTCTAATGGCAGAAAGTGAAGAGGACCTCAAGAGCCTCTTGCTCAGGGTAAAAGAGGAGAGTGCAAAAGTGGCCTTGAAGCTCAACATCAAAAAAACTAAGATCATGGCATTTGGCCCCATCACTCCCTGGCAAATAGGAGGGGAAGTCGTAGAAGTAGTGACAGACTTCATGTTCCTGGGATCCCAGATCACCCAGGCTGTGACAGCAGCCATGAAATTAAAAGATGCCTGCTCCTTGGGAGGAAAGCGATGGTGAACCTAAACAGCATGATGAAAAGTAGAGACATCACCCTGCCAACAAAAGTCCGCATGGTCAAAGCAATGGTATTCCCAGTAGTTATGTATGGCTGCGAGAGTTGGACTATAAGGAAGGCCGAGCGCCGAAGAATAGATTCTTTTGAACTATGGTGCTGGAGAAGACTCTTGAGAGTCCCTTGGACTGCAAGAAGATCAAATCAGTCAATCCTAAAAGAAATCAACCCTGACTGTTCCCTGGAAGGCCAGATAATGAAACTGAAGCTCAAATACTTTGGCCACCAAATGAGAAGGGAGCACTCACTGGAAAAGACCCTGTAAAATGTGTACATTAGGTGATTAATGAATGTAATATAATGAATAAGTAAACAATCACCTTCCCTTCCTCTCCCCACAGCCTGAATTCTCCCTAGAAGCAAAAAAAATCACTAAACTGAGGTATGAGGCAAAACACCCTGATTCCCCTCAAGGATTAGCATATTATTAGCCGGCCTGTTCTGTGGGTGGTCTGTTTGTGTTTCTATGGTGTAAAAAAATGTGTACATTGCCTAGAGCCCTACAATTCTGGGGATTGTGATTAATGAATGTAATATAATGAATAAATAATCACCTTCCCTTCCTCTCCCCACCACAGGCACCTTGTGAGGCAGGTGGGGCTGAGAGCGTTCTGAGAGACCCGTGACTGGCCCAAGGTCACCCAGCAAGCTTATATGACACAGCAGGGATTCAAACCTGCTCTCCCAAATTCCTAGTATGGTACTCTAACCACAACATCACACAACTGGTAGCACCACGGAACTCCCTCCTAAAGGAAGCCCATTTGCCTCCTCTATTGCTAGGGTTCAAGTTGTTAGCATGTCAGAGAGTGGTCAATTTCTACTGATTTCCCAGTAGTCATGTATGGCTGCGAGAGTTGGACGAGATCAGGCCATGCTGCCTTCCCTTCTAATTTAATATTGATAGTCATCATTTCCTGCGGGAGCGCGCAGGAGCGGAGGTCTCAAAGCAGCTGACAATCACCTTCCCTTCCTCTCCCCATAGCAGGCACCTTGTGAGGCAGGTGGGGCTGAGAGTGTCCTGAGAGAACCGGGACTGGCCCAAGGTCACCCAGCAAGCTTCGTGTAGAGATTGTGGAATCAAACCTGGTTCTTCAGATTAGAGTCCGCCACTCATAACCACTACACCACACTGTGAGGTAGGTGGGGCTGAGAGAGCTCTTTTGAGAACTGCTCCTGTGAAGTCAGACAAGATCAGGCTAGACCATACTGCCTTCCCTCCTAATTTTATATTGATAGTCAGGGGTCATTTAAATATCTAGTATCATTGTACGTATTTGTTGGTGGGGTAAAGTGCAGAGCTTTCTGTATGGTGCCGTGTGCGGGCCACTGTGGTCTGCCTGGCTACACTTCACCACAACAGACAACCTCTCGCGAGAGAACAAAAAGGTTATTTGTGTCCCCAAAAGATGACTTGGAAAAGAGAGGCTGTGCTTACTTGATGCAAGCTCTTTGTGACTGCATGTCAGAGAGAAGAGCCCATTAGGTACCAGAAAGTTTTCGATAGCGTGGGAAGGCTGATTAATTCTCTGCAGGCCGTCTGCAGACGTCATTCCGTGGGCGTAGCGAGGACAGGTGTTCACGGATCCCAGGCCACGCAGTTTGGGAGCAAAGCCCCCGGAGAAACTTCCACTGCGTAGTCTCTCATGACTAATCAGAGAATCTCTCAGGAGATAAATTTTTGTACTTTAGCATACTGGATGGGTGATCACAGCACTACGGAGACCACCACACAGACCACCCACGGAACAGCTGTTTCTTTGTCAGGAAGTATGTTTGAGTTAACGCTGTAGCTTTCAACTAATTGCACCTCTTTGATTAAAGCTCAGTGTGCCTTCGGAGCAGCCTAAATTAACATTAGAAAAGGAGGCGATCCCTATTGGATCGGACAAATGGTCCATCTAGTCCAGCATCGTGTCTCACGCAGCATCTAACCAGTTCCTCTGGATGGCCAACAACAGGGCAATGAGGCTAAGGTTCATCAGGGGACCTGGAGACCAAGAAAGCCTTGTGAGGAAAGGCCGAGGGACTTGGGAACGTTCAGTCTGGAGAAGAGGAGGTGGAGGGGGGAAACGAGATGGTTCTCTTGAAGTATTGGAAGAACTGTCCCTTAGAGGAGGGCAGGGAGGTGTTCCTGTTGGCAGCAGAGGAGAGGACTTGCAATAAAATGGGTTGAAATTAATGGCAGGAAGGTAACGACTGGGTCTTAGGGAAACGTTTTTGACATTCGGAGTCATGCAACAGTGGAACCAGCTGCCTAGGGAGATGGTGAGCTCCCCCTCCCTGGCAGTCTTGAAGCAGCGGCTGGACCAACCCTTGTCAGGAATGCTCTAGGCCAGTGGTGGCGAACCTATGGCACGGGTGCCAGAGGTGGCACTCAGAGCCCTCTCTGTGGGCATGCGTGCCATCGCCCCAGCCAGGCCCAGACCATCATTAAAGTGTCGAATTCTCTGCCAAATAATTTTAAGTAAATGAAAGCATTTGGGATTGCTTTCCTTTCTTTGTTTGGGTCATCTTAAGTTAATGTATGGGTTGTTTTTTTCTAAAGTAAAACCTCAGTATTCAGGTTAAATTGCCGTGTTGGCACTTTGCGACAAATAAGTGGGTTTTGGGTCGCAGTTTGGGCACTCGGTCTCTAAAAGGTTCGCCATCACAGCTCTAGGCTGATCCTGCATTGAGCAGGGGGTTGGACTAGATGGCCTGTAGGGCCCCTTCCAACCCTGTGTGATTCTAGGATTCTTTGATTCTATGTTGCCTCCTGACTCTGGGATTCAGAGGATTTGTGCCTCTGAATGTGGAGGTTCCCCTCAGTCGCAATTGTTAGTAGCCACTGATAGACTTCTCCTCCATGAATCTATCTAATCCCCTTTGAAAGCTGTTTATACCTGTGGACATCACAACATCCTCTGGCAGCAAATCCCACATTTTAATCGTAGAATTACAGAATCATAGAATATTCGAGTTGGAAGGGACCTTGCAGGTCATCTAGTCCAACCCCCGCACTCTGCAGGAGCAGAGCTGAAAGAGAGCCCTACATACCTACAACATATCTGAAAGAGGGTCATCCAGCCTCCTCTTGAAAGCGTCCAGTGAAGGAGCATCCACCACCTCCAGAGGCAGTCTGTTCCACTCCTCAACCACTCTTACAGTTAGGAAGTTTCTCCTGAAATTTAGCCAGTATCGACTCCCTTGTCATTTCCACCCATTAGTCTTGCCATCCAGAGCACTTTCTGGGTAAAGTAGTATTTCCTTATGAGAACATACCACCTGAATTCATGGACTTTTATGGTTACTTCCAGATCGAAATGCAATTAATGTTTTGGGTTGGTTTCCCCCCCCCCTCCCATATTTGTCATTAATCTTATTTTTTATATGTGGTGGATCTGAGCCTCTGATCACATGAGAACCTCATTCAGGAAGTTGGCTCTCGACAGGATGGTTCAGCTAGCTGTTACCAGGGGAAGGGCTTTCTCGGTGATGGCCCCTTCCCTGGGGAATGCACACTTTAATGACACCTGTGCTCTTCGGGACTTGCTTAGTTTCCACAGGGCTTGCAAGGCTGGATTCATCAAGTTGGCTTCTGGGGGTTAACCAGATGTTTGGGGCAGGTTTATTAGTGCTGTGGCGCCGAGTCCTATTTTTAGGATAATACATAATTTTATACATATCATCTGGGTTTTGTTGGATTGTAATTTATGATGAAGAAGAAGAGAAGAGATTGGATTTATACCCCACCCTTCACTACCCAAAGGTGTCTCAGAATGGCTTACAAACTCCTTCCCCTTCCCTTCCTCACAACAGACACCCTGGGAGGTAGGTGGGGCTGAGAGAGCTCTTGACAGAAACTGCTCTTTTTTCAAGGACAGCTCTTGTCACAGCTATGGCTTGTCGAGGTTTGCGCGGTGCTAGCCCACTACAGGTTGGAGTGGTGTGAGAGTATCAAAGAAGACGTAAGTCTTATAGGCTTGGTATAAAACCATATACAATTTATTCACACAAAACTCCACCAATATATTGCCCAGAATGACAAAATGCTCACGCAGATACCAGGTTTCCATCAGGAAGAATGGTACGCTTTACATCATCACATATATACAAGCAATGTCCAATCAGGACCCAATGCTGAGTCATTGCTAATTAGCTCTGCTCTGAACCAGACAGAACCAGTTGGAGCCAGCTCTACTGACACTCTGAGCTGTCAGCTCCTGTCAAATAGATTGACATGATCTACAGCCAGACTTATAGAACACAAGGATGTTAACATGGCTTGCCCAAGGTCATCCAGCCAGGTGCAAGTGGAGGAGTGGGGAATCAAACCTGGTTCTCCCAGATTAGAGTCTGTGCACTTAACCACTACACCAAACAACTAAGATGATGTTGTTGAAGTGTCATAAATCACCGCGAGAGCCTTTGGGTGAGTGGTGACTTTTTTTAAAAAAAATCTAATAAATAAATAAGACAGATGGGTGGCATCATTGTATTTGAACGCGCCAACCCTGATAGATGCCGAATGGGTAGCGTTACCCACCTCCAGGTGGCAACTGGAGATCTCACGCTATTGTAAGAGTTCTCCAGGCGACAGAGATCATATCGCCTGGAGAAAACGGCTGTTTGGGATGGTGGACTCTCTGTGGCATTCTATCCCGCTGAAGTCCCTCCCCTCCCTGAACCACAGCCTCTTCAGGATCCACCCCCAAAATCTCGAGGTATTTCCCAGCCCAGAGCTGGCAACCCTACAAATAGAAGGATGCCCTGGAATGGCATGCCAAGGATGGGTGTGGGTGAGCCAGAGGGCTCCCATTCTCCCAACGGGGGCGGGTGTTTGCCCACTTTCGGGGGCTCTGATCTGCCGGCACTGATTCAGATGGCGGGGAAGACTCCGCCCCCAAAGTGCCTCATTGGCACCGACGTGCCTGGCACAATGACATCACCCGGTTACAATGACAGAACAATATAACAATAGCATCCATATAAACTTCTAAGACCAGAAGAATTAAAAACTAAGTTGGGACACAATAAAACATTATCATAATTCCATCTCTCCCATCCAGACTTCCGTTGGTAATCAAAGCTATGGTACCGCTACTATTTTCTTCCAAATTTTCTCTGCAGCGAGGGCCACTTTATACGAAAGCTTTACATCTGCTAGTAGAACTAGATTTTTTTTTCAGTTTCTGTTCTAGTACCTAAGGAGGCCAAGATTGGGTCTCGAAATTTCTTCCTAGGGGATTGGTAGAGTGGACAGAATAACAGGTAATGGGCAGGGCTATTTGTGGGCAGGAACGCACAGGAACGGAGTTCCGGCTGGCTCCCAAGTTGGCCACACCCAGCAGGAACTCATTAGCATAATAGGCCACACCCAACAGCAGAAACTCATTAGGATTGGCTACATTCAGGGGGGGTGGCCTCACATGCAAAGGAGTTCCTGCTACAAAAAAAGACCCTGGGTTTTGACAACAAAGAAG
Source organism: Gekko japonicus (assembly GCF_001447785.1). NCBI lineage: Eukaryota > Metazoa > Chordata > Lepidosauria > Squamata > Gekkonidae > Gekko > Gekko japonicus. Next base: position 86,348 of record NW_015160348.1, read on the forward strand.
GTAAACAGAATAAGAAGGGAAAGGTGGGTGTGGCTGGATGACCACACTTCTGGTAATATGGGGGTGCGGCCTAATGTGCTAATGAGCTGTGCTGTCATGGGTGTGGCCTAATAGGCTAATGAGTTTCTGCTGTTGGGTGTGGCCTATTATGTTAATGAGTTTCTGCTGGGCTTTTTCTACAAAAAGAGCCCTGGCAATGGCACAGATCTTCTGGCTCTGGATCTCCACATGGGCAGAGACGCTGGGCATCAGGTATGTCGGTATAACGGTTTTCAAGCATTGCTGATTGCATTGACTGGAAGCGGATTGAAGTTAGTGCAGAAGGTAATTTGCTGAATGAGATCTTTGTTCAATATCGGGCCCTTCGATGATCTGATTTGATCAATTTGTGCCTATCTTGGGCAGTGTCCTGGATGTATATTTGCTCCCTTCCATTAAAGTCGCTCCAAAGTGGCCTGTGGATTACATCGGTCTAATTCAGTATAAGGCAGCTTTTTGTGTGTGTCCCTACAGGTCTGGGGAAGGCGTTGGGCAGATCTTGTCTATATCCCTGTGTGCATGGTGCAACGCAAGACAGAACAGCAACAAAAGAAAGGAAGGGAGAAAATTGTGTTTCAAACACATCTGAATTGACTTGGGATTGTGGTTTTGTATCTAACGGGAAAGGGCCCCCCCCATCAGTTCCCAAGGAAAAAATCTATTGAGTGCATATTGGCCCACAAGACCTGGACTCCGCAAATTAATTTCTCCCTTGAATTTACTTGCCACTTTCTCCCACTTTCTCAACTTTTATAATAATTTTTTTTTTGCCTTATCATATTTCCAGGCTGCTCGAAAAAGCCTTTGGCAGAGCTGAAAATGTGTTTCCAATAAAACTCTCTCTCTCTCTCTCCCCCCCCCCCCCCCCCCTAAGTATGGATCCAATGATTACGCTTTCGTACCAGTCTGGCCAAGGACAGACTTTCAAAACAGAGCAAATGCGGCCACTTTTTCACATGTGATAGAGCCAAGCGGACTCCTTGCGGAACGATTTCTTTAGGTTCCCAGCAGATTAAACAACCCTGAGTCGCGGTGAACATTTCGCCACAGGCTAAATCAGCGGAGCAATTGCCGGCAAACTCCGAGGGCTCTTGGGTTAGGCCGATGACTTGATGGTGTCATTATGGATTGGATTATGGGGCTCTTTCACTCAAGGTCACCGGTTCAATCCCTGGCCATTTAAGGCCAAGCTGCGCTTTCAGCCGGAGTGCTTAATATGTCTCTTGGAAGTCACTCTTACAACCTAGTTTTCTCCTCTGAAAATGAACCGCCCGGATCCAAAGAGATGGTCTGTAGTGGCTGGAACGGCTTGTTTGCTGTATGTTAATGTCAATGTTGCTGTGATCTGGATGGCCCAATCTAGCCTGATTTCATCAGAACTCAGAAGCAAAGCATCCCTGGTTAGTCCTTGGATGGGATGGGAGGGCAACAAAGAAGTCCAGGGTTGCAGTGCAAAGGCAGCCAATGGAAAACCACATAGAATCAAAGAGTTGGGAAGGGCCATGAAGGCCATCTAGTCCAACCCCCTGCTCAGTGCAGGATCTATTGAGATATCTGTCAGAGTGATAGAGGTAGCAAGCAGTTACTATAGATCAGTTTGATCTGTTTGTCAGACCTAGCTGTCATGCTAGTAATCATGTAATTACAGCCAGGTGTTTTCTAGCAGGTGTTACTTTTCAGGGCTTGTTAGAGTTAGTGATTGCATCACCCTGTTAGAGATTGGCTGGGGTTTAGCATAATAGCTATCAGCTTAGTAAACTGGAGGGGAACTTAGTTCTCATAGACTAAGGCATGACATGCTGTACGATAGCCTGTAAATATCTCTGTATATATTCACCTTTATAACTATATAAACTCTCTGTGCACTTCACAACTGGTCAGTCTCCAGCTTCTTATTTACAACACCCAATAGAATCAACCTAGAGCATCGTTGACAATTGTTCGTCCAGCTGCTGCTTGAAGACTGCCAGTGTGGGGGAGCTCACCACCTCCCCAGGAAGCTGATTCCACTGTGGCACAACTCTGACTGTCAAAAAGTGTTTCCTAAGATCCAGCTGGTATTGGAGAGGGTTGGAATCCAAGTCTTATGAGGAGAGGCTGAAAGAGTTGGGTCTGTTTAGCCTGGGAAAGAGAAGGCTTAGAGGGGACCTGATTGCAGTCTTCAAGTAACTGAGGGGCTGTCATGTAGAAGATGGAGCGGATCTATTCTCTCTTGGTCCGGATTGCAAGACTAGAGCTAATGGGTGGAAAGTACAAGGGAGCCGTTACCAGCTAAATATCAGGAGAGACTTCCTGACTGTCAGAGTGGTTGAGCAGTGGAACAGTCTGCCTCCGGAGGTGGTGGATGCTCCTTCGCTGGACATTTTCAAGCGGAGGCTGGACGACCATCTTTTGGGTATGTTGTAGGTATGTAGGGCTGTCTTTTGGCTCTGCTCCTGCAGAGTGCAGGGGGTTGGACTAGATGACCTGCAAGGTCCCTTCCAACGCTAACATTCTATGATTCTATGATTCTATGAATTTAAACCCATCATTGCGAGTCCTATGATCCTCTGCTGTCAACAGGAACAGCTCCCTGCCCTCCTCTAAGTGACAGCCCTTCAAATACACCAAGAGAGCCATCCTGTCCCCCCTCAACCCCCTCTTCTCCAGACTGAACCTTCCCAAGTCTGTCAGCCTTTCCTCATAGGGCTTAGTTTACATAAGAACATAAGAGACGCCAATGTTGGATCAGGCCAAAGGCCCATCCAGTCCAACACTCTGTGTCACACAGTGGCCAGAAATACCAGTGCCATCAGGAGGTCCAGCAGTGGGGCCAGGACATTAGAAGCCCTCCCACTGTTGACCCCCCCCCCAAGCACCAAGAAGACAGAGCATCACTTGCCCCAGAGCCCCTAGCTATACCTTGTGGCTAATAGCCACTGATGGACCTCTGCTCCATATGCTTATCTAATTCCCTTTTGAAGCTGTCCATGCTTGTAGCACCCACCACTTCCTGTGGCAGTGAATTCCATGTGTTAATCACTCTTTGGGTGAAGAAGTACTTCCTTTTATCCGTTCTAACCTGACCGCTCTGCAGTTTCATGGAGTGCCCACGAGTTCTTGTATTGTGAGAAAGGGAGAAAAGTACCTCTTTCTTTACCTGCTCTTTCCCATGCATAATCTTATAAACCTCGATCATGTCACCCCTCAGTCGTCTTTTCTCCAAGCTAAAGAGCCCTAAGCGCTTTAACCTTTCCTCATAGGGAAAGTGTTCCAACCCTTTTATCATTCGAGTTGCCCTTTTCTGCACTTTTTCCAAAGCTATAATATCCTTTTAAAGGTGTGGTGACCAGAACTGCACATAGTATTCCAAATGAGGTTGCACCATTGATTTTTATAGGGGCATTATGATATTGGCTGATCTGTTTTCAGATCAGTCCCTCAGCCTTTCCTCCTAGGGCTTCTTGGTCTCCAGGCCCCGATCCTCCTCATCACTCTCCTCTGCACATGCTCCATTCTGTCCACATCCTTTTTGAAGTGTGGCCTCCAGAACTGCACACAATGCTCCAGGTGTGGCCTGCCCAATGCAGTGTATAGCGGGAGTATGACATCTGGTGATCTGGATGTTACCTCTGAACGTCTTTTGCCTTAAAATGTCAGAAGCAAAGCAGGATTGGCTCTGGTTAGTGCTTGGATGGGAGTCCACCAAAGAAGTCCAGGGTTGCTATGCAAGGCCAGGCAATCACAAACCACCTGTTTGTAATTTGCCTTGAAAACCCTACAGGATCACCATAAGTTGGCTGTGAGGCACTTTCCACACCATCAAATTAAGTGGGTGTTATTTTCATATAGAAGAAGAGATTGAATTTATACCCCGCCCTTCACTTGGAGTCTCAGAGCGGCTTACAAATTCCTTTCCCTTCCCCTACCCACAATAGGCACCCTGTGTGGTACGTGGGGCTGAGAGAGCTCTTTCCAGAACTGTCCTTGAGAGAACAGCTCTGACAGAACAATGGCTTGCCCAAGGTCATCCAGCAGCTGCAACTGGAGGAGTGGGGAATCAAACCCAGTTCTCCCAGATTAGAGTCCAGGCACTTAACCACTACACCAAACTGGCTCTCAGGATTGCAGTTGGAGTTCTCATTGCCAGGTTTGAAACTATTCTCAAATGAATGAGATATTTCACCAGAAAAAATACAATTCATTCCAGTAGGGTTCCAGGAGGAGAACGTAAAAAGAAAAATAAGGTTTCATCGACTCACAGGGAGTTCTTGCCATAGAGTTCCTGGTGATTCCTAGAGCTTCCTGGAATTGAAAAGTGTCGCTCTAGGAACTGCCTGAAACTCTATGGTAGGACCAGAACCTCTTACCATAGAATTTCTGCTGATTCCTAGAGCTACCCGTGCCACTTCCAAGTAGCTTTACTTTCCTTTTAATTTTTTTCCCCTCCAGGCAACGGCAACAGGATCTGAGGGCGAAGGATCTTCCATCCCACTTGGGGCTCAACGGCTCTAGACACATCAGCCTGAGCAACTCGTCTTCCTCAGGATGACTGAGCTGCAGTCTGGCTGCCTGCTTGCCCATCCACAGTCTCTCGAGTGTCCAATCAATAACATCCCACTACCTGCCTTCTGGAGCATATACCTCAGTTGCACCTTCCGTCTGACAGCTCCCTTTGTCTGAAAGCCGAGACGAGGTCCTCGGGGTCTAGCGATGGAAAATGCTTAACGGGATCAACAGAAACAGCTCCTGCCCATCAGGAGGCGGCGATTCTTTCTCAGCAAACCACACATGAATTTTTTAAAGTCGGAGTGAACTTAAAACGCTCTTCGGAGGTGGGGGCAGGGGGGACAGGACGGGTGGTTTCAAGGAAATCTAATCCGATCCCTCCAGGGGGCGCGGAGGCGCTCACGGATTGTGGCCACGGGACTCCCCGCTGCAGCGTTCGCCAATGAGAGCTCACCTTTAATACCCTCCAGGACGGAATCGACTAATACCTGGGCATTAAGCTCCTGTAGTCTGGGATTTCGCTCGGATATGAACTCTGATCTTTTAATGTGATAGTTTAGTTCATTAACCCACCAATACCACCTACACAAATCTTTTGTGCTTGAAGGGCAAAGCATTGAATCACATTACACTGCACATTACAATGAGTTACTGTCAAGCACCGGGGACTTTTTCCCCCCTAAGCCTTAATAGTGCAGTCAGGATTGTGTACGTGCGGGAGAATGCTTGGCAGGGACCTCCACCGTCTGAAATAAACATGAGGGCTCCTCCCATTAAAGAAGATCAATAGTGCTCTACGAGGGCATCAGTCATGCAATTGTCAGAGGTGGCGCATTGCAGCATGTAAGCCAGGACCCGATCGCCGGGCACATCGGTTTTCTTTGCAGGAGAGGCAACAAAAAAAGTCATGCTCGTCGGTATGCTTTTCTGCTCAGTTCCAAGGAGAAAGGCCAAGCCCCTAATCAGAAGGGGGGACCGTCCCCCCCTGGTCCCGTTGCCCGCTGCAGCTCAGAGCGGTGATGAGAGAATTTTTTTAAAAAAAACCTCGGTGACATCAGCTATGGCGACATGTTATTTCCAATTTTAAAAAGGAAGTGGCATAGAGTGGCTCTAGGAATCACCAGAAACTCTATGGTTTTACCATAGAGTGCCCCATGATTCCTAGAGCTACCTATGCCGCTTCCAGTTTTCTGCTGGAAGTGATGTGGTGCCGCAGCTGGAGTCATGGTTCCTCACCCACGTATCCCCAGCAGCATCACTCCTGCCAGTTGCCAGCCACTGCAGCCCTAGTCACAAAAGGGGAAGGGAAGACTAGAAAGGTAGAGGCTGAGCTCTTCCTTTCAGGGGAGTGGTCCAAAATGCCAGTGGACAGAGTATAATTCCTTTGCACAGTGTCCCGTTCTTTGGAGGACATCCTGGTTTTGAGATGCCCATTGGGTTTTTAATTGTAGCTCATAGGACATATTTTAAATTAAAGGCATTTGTTATGTTATTGAAGGCTTTCATGGCCAGAGTAGGCAGATAATGAAAGGGAAAGCAGGAAGGGTTGCATCCAAGTCGACGTAGCCAACCTGGGAGAAAAACCCCTCCACTGGGTGCCGGTAGGGATTGTCCCCACTTCTAATAATTGTGGCCACTCAGAGACCCCTTAGGGGGTTAGAGCGGGGTAGTAAGCCAAAATAAAATAAATACAATAAATAAATAAGAGTTCATTAGGTGTTATAGATTTTCCAGGCTGTAAGGCCGTGGTCTTAACATTTTAGGACCTGACCTTTCACCAGCAGCTGTGACTGGCATCCTCAGAGGTATAACACAGAAAGATGGAGTGCCCTCTGTGTCAAGGTGAGAAGAAAAATGGTAGGCAGGTAATTTATATCTGTGCCAAGACCCCGGCCTTACAGCCCGGAAAATCTACAACAACTAAAGGTATTTGCTGTTTGAAAATTGTTCCATAGCAAAGGCCGTTGCAACATTCAAGTCACACGGACTTGCTGGTGCAAGATCTGACGGATGGGCTGGTTTCTGAATAGTGGACGTGGGGCTACTTTAAAAACTTTCCACTCAATACAAATGTTTGCTCGTGCTTCTCCAAGCATAACTAAGACAAAACCAACAGTTTAGAGCTGGCAGGATTCTACCGTCTCTCCGGAATGGAGGCAGGAGGATTAGCAGTGAAAAAAATAAGGGACAAAGTCCATCTTAGCCTGTGGTGTCCTTTAAAATTGCTACATGCAGAACTGTGCCTAGGATTTTCCAGATGCAATTCCATGATTACTCCCAAAGGCTCCAGTTTGTATTTATTCATTTAGGTAGCTTGTAGGTCATTTTGGGAGACCACCAAAGCAGCGAACAGCAACCATAAAAACCATGTTTAACACCAAAATATTAAATTCATTAATACCATTACCATAAACTTGTCCATACATACATGCCATCAAGTTGCAACCGACTTACGGTGACCCCCAGCAAGGGCTTTGAAGGCAACTGAGAAGCAGAGGTGCTTGGCCATTGCCTTCCTCTGCAGCATCTTCCTTGGTGGACTGTCATCCAAGTACCAACCCTACTTAGCTTCCAAGATCTGAGAATCAGAGGAGGTTTGCTATTGCCTTCCTCTGCAGAGTCTTCCTTGGTGGTCTTCCATCCAAGTACCGACCCTGCTTAGCTTCCAAGATCTGAGAAGCAGAGGTGGTTTGCCATTGCCTTCCACTCCAGAGTCTTCCTTGGTGGACTCTCATCCAAGTACCAACCCACTTAGCTTACAAGATCTGAGAATCAGAGGAGGTTTGCTATTGCCTTCCTCTGCAGAGTCTTCCTTGGTGGTATTCCATCCAAGGACCTATGCTGATTAGCTTATGAGATCTGAGAAGCAGAGGTGGTTGGCCATTGCCTTCCACTCCAGAGTCTTCCTTGGTGGACTCTCATCCAAGTACCAACCCACTTAGCTTACAAGATCTGAGAATCAGAGGAGGTTTGCTATTGCCTTCCACTCCAGAGTCTTCCTTGGTGGACTCTCATCCAAGTGCTGGCCCTGCTTAGCTTTGGAGATCTGACAAGATCGGGCTATATTGTGCCACTGTTCATAGGACACAATATAAAAGGATAAATTGACACATAGACAGATTAAAGGTCTTCTGGAAGAAAGGGATTAGTAGAAAAGAAATGTCTGGATTTTTTTTTGAGAAGGCCTGTAGTAATGGTGCCAGGCTCCCCTCCAACAGGAGAGAGTGCCACACAGTTAGCGCGGTTCCTCAGTTGAACAGGCTTCCTCAGGAGGTGGTGGGTTTGCTTTCTTTGGAGGTTTGCAAACAGAGGCTAGAGGGCCATCTGACAGCAACGTGAACGTAGGCAGATAATGAGAGGGAAAGCAGGAAGGGTTGCATCAGTGTTTAGTTCTCGTAGCCCCTTGGTGTAGTGGTTCTCGTAGCCAGTTCGGTGTCGTGGTTAAGTGCGCGGGTATAAATCCAATCTCCTCCTCCTCCTCCTCCTCCTCCTCCTCTTCTTCTCCCCCCAATCCCAGGGAAATGCTGATCGCCACTTTGGGGTCAGGCAGCAATTTTCTCCATGCCAGTTTGGCTGGGGATCCTGGAGGTTTTTTGTCATCTTCTGGGCATGGAACAGGGGTCACTGTGGGTGTGTGGAGGGGGAGGTATTCGTGAATTTCCTGCATTGCGCAGGGGGTTGGACTAGATGTCCCTGGAGTTCCCTTGATTATTCTATGATTCTATCATTTGCAAATAAGGACTCATTACAGTTTGTTACAGTCTTGGGAGAGGGCGGGCTGATGTGGGTGGGTTTGTGTGTGTATGTGTGTGTGTGTGTCTCTCTTTTTTTTCTAATGGAGGAAAAGTGCTAAGTCTTCATTACTAAAAGCATAGAAAATGCAAATTAGGCTCTGAAACACCAACCTAGTGGCTGATCAATAAAAGCCTGTTTGTGCTTGGAAGAGTTAAAGAAAACTGAAACTGCTCTCTAAATTGATGTGTCTCCGCCAGGTTTCTCTTTTGTCTATCTGGAGACTCATGCGGCCGATCTGTTCTTTGAAACCTGCTCGTAGATGAATACACCTTCTTTGTTGTCCATATATAATTCTTTCCGCTGTGACCTCCATATTCTGCTTGTGCACGACAAAACTGACCTCACAGCACCGAACCCAAAGCCAAGACGCTCACTGCCTTTTCGAACAGCCCTTATCTGAGGGGAAGGTTTCTAGTTTAAAATAAACCCGCCCCCATAAATTAAAAAAACCCCAAAGGAGGCTGTGTGATTCCCTTCAGTCCACAGAAACGCCTTGTCACAAGGGACGTCTTGCCGTATTTGGTCAATAATTTGCATCTCTTCTTCCGTTTGAAATGCCGTGAGGCCAAACAAGTCTATAATAGTCCTCAATGTTATCAAAGGAAGGCCTCGGTTGGTCGTAATTGATTCATTAAGAAGTAATTTAGAATGTCATCGTGAAACATTCCATATAATGTGTGTGCAGGGGGAAGGGTCAATAATTTTTTAGCAGGTATACCTTTGGTTGAAAGCCATCTGGAAACCCTATCAGGTTTCTGGAGAAACAGTGGCTGTTGGTGAACCAGTGGAAAATGGGGGGAAATGTGTTCTGCTGGTGTCGGGCTGCCCCTTGGTCTTCGGGATGGCGCCCCCTGTGGCCGTGTTGCTGCTGTCCAAGTCGCGCTTTGGGGAAGGAAGAAGTGATCGGGTGGTCCAGCCGGTGGTCAGGTTCACAAAAGGGGAGGGGAGAGAGGGGCCTCAGAAAGGCAGGGGACGGGGTTCAGCTCACCCCTCAGGTCCCTCTGCCAGCACGCTGTGACCTCTCCAGCCGTTTCTCTCTCTCTCTCTCCTCTCTCTCTGTTCCTGCTCCTCTGTCCCAGTGTGCTCCTCCTCCCCGGCCCCTTCTCCATCCCGCCTTTTATGTTCCCTTCCCCGCTCCCGGGCCTGCCCTTCCACCCCTCTGGCTGGGCCCCCACCCCCCTTCATCTAGGGAGACGCCGGCAGGGACGCCCCCCCCCCC
>NW_015160348.1:96333-99562 GCF_001447785.1 Gekko japonicus
TCTGTCAGAACTCTCTCAGCCTCACCTACCTCCTAGGGTGCCTGTTGTGGGGAGGGGAAGGGAAAGCAGTTTGTGAGCTGCTCTGAGACTCCTTTGGGTAGTGAAGGGTGGGGTATAAACCCAATCTCCTCCTCCTCCTCCTCCTCCTCTTCTTCTTCTCTGAGGTAGCAGCTAGCTGACATGGTAGTCTGGGTTTCAAACTACACTATAAAAAAGAAAAGATTGACTCTGTTTCCAAAGCACATGAGTTCCTGAGAGTGCAGCTGGGAGAGACAGAAGAGGTCAAGAAGGAAGAAGATGACAGCAAATCCAGTGGCGAATTGGACTCAGTGTCTTCCGACGAGGACTCTCTTTCTGATAAGGGGGCGGCTGCCCCTAAACATACATACAAATTGAGGTTTAGAAAAGATAAGAAAAAATGAAAGCTGAAGGACTCCGAATTGTGCCTTAAATTTTTGGTTTTATTATGGGATGCTCTGGGGGTTCTCTTAAACAGTTAAATCAATGGCTAAAAAGATAAAAAACTTAGCATAACCGACTATGTTCAAAGTTATAATAGCAATCTAAGATGAACATTTATATAAGCTATTGTTATGCTCTCCTATTCTTGGGGTTTTAGTTAGTAGTGGTTTCCTTTCCTTTCTCCCTAGATGTAGTTACCCTTTCCCAATTTTTCGTTGTAGTTTGTAGTCTATTAAAAATGCAATAAAAAATCCCCTCTGGGGGGCCTAAAAAAAAGAAAGAAACCCTGGCGGAAGAGCTCCGTCTCGCAGGCCCCGCGGAACTGTAAAAGGTCCCGCAGGGCCCTGATGTTTTCCGGGAGCTCATTCCACTCCCCTCACTCCACTCCTCTAGAAGAGGAGATACATGCATACCCACCAGGATTGACACCCTCCAGGTGAGACCTGGAGGTTTCCTGGAATCACAACTGATCACCGGAACACAGAGCCCCTTGAGAAAATGGCTGCTTTGCCGGGTGGACTCTGTTGCCTTGTACCCCACTGAGGTCTCTCTCCTCCTCAAAGAGCACCCCCAGGCACCACCCCCTAAACTCCAGGGATTCTCCAACCCAGTTTTACAAGCATAGACAGCTTCAAAATAGACTGGATAAATGTATGGAACAGACATCCACAGGCGGCTATTAGCCACAAGGTATAGAGGAGTTGTGGTGGCTCAAGTGGTGAAGACACTGAACTGCAGGCTGTGGAAGGTCAGTAGTTCAGCAGTTCGAGACCCGGGTGTGCCGCATGATGGACTGAGCTCCCATCTCTAGTTCCAGCTCCTGCCAACCTAGCAGTTCGAAAGCAAGACATTGCAAGTAGATAAATAGGTACCCCTTCGGTGGGAAGGTAACAGCGTTCCATGCGCCTTGGTGCTTTCGAATCATGGTGCTGGAGAAGACTCTTGAGAGTCCCTTGGACTGCAAGGAGATCAAATCAGTCAATCCTAACAGAAATCAACCCTGACTGCTCTCCTCCTGTGTCCTTATTGTCATGATGGACCTCTTAAGGTTGTCCCCAGTAAAGTAACGGATTCTGAAGCACCTGAGAAGTTTGCTCTCCAGTAGTGATGGATGCAGAGTTGGACCGTAAGGAGGGCCGAGGGCCGAAGAATAGATGCTTGTGAATTATGGTGCTGGAGAAGACTCTTGAGAGTCCCTTGGACTGCAAGGAGATCCAATCAGTCAGTCCTCAAAGAGATCAATCCTGACTGTTCCCTGGAAGGCCAGAGACTGAAACTGAGGCTCAAATACTTTAGCCACCCAATGAGAAGGGAGCCCTCACTGGAGAAGACCCTGATGCTGGGAAAGACTGAAGGTCAAAGAAGACGGGGACGGCAAAAGATGAGATGGTTTTAGAAAGTTTTATCGATGCAACAAACATGAAATTGAGCAAACTCTGGAGGATGACGGAAGACAGGAGGGCCTGGCATGATGTGGTCCATGGGGTCACGAAGAGTTGGACTCGACTGTGCGGCTGAACAATAACAAACAACAACAGCCCCAGGTGGTCTTCTTCTTTGGTTTCCATCAAGATGAGACACACTCGATTCCTTTCTGGATCTCCTAAACAGAAATCTCTCGTGACAAAAATTAATTATTCCCTTGCAAAAAAAAGAAAGAAAAATCAATTCATCTTGCGATAAATGACTAATTTATACTGCACATTTTTCATCCTCTTTGAATAATGTCCATAATGAAGTGAGAGAATTAAGCTTGATTAAATGAGGTCCCCGGAGAGCAGAATAAGAGATCAGCCATGGAAGAAGGTCCCGATATTCTTGAGACTGTTTTCCTTTTTGGAACTGGTATGTAGCTAAATGTTACAGTATGTTTGGTGTAGTGGTTAAGCCAGTTTGGTGTAGTGGTTAAGTGCGTGGACTCTAATATGGGAGAACCGGGTTTGATTCCCCACTCCTCCACTTGCACCTGGCTGGATGACCTTGGGCAAGCCATAATTCTGGTACAGCTATCCTCAAAAAAGAGCAGTTTCTGTCAAGAGCTCTCTTAGCCCCACCTACCTCATGGGGTGTCTGTTGTGGGGAGGGGAAGGGAAAGGAGTCTGTAAGATGCTCTGGAACTCCGAGTGGACGGAGTTCTTCTTCACTTCCCTCAAGCACTAAGAAAACCTGGCAAGGAACCATCAGATACCAAGATAATAAAGAAAACACGTATATCATGAATAAAACTTCCAAAGATTAAAATGCTAGATAATCTAATAACCTAATAACACTGAGAACCAGTTTGGTGTAGTGCTTATGTGCACGGATTCTAATCTGGGTGAACCAGGTTTGATTCCCCACTCCTCCACTTGCACCTGGCTGGATGACCTTGGGCAAACTGTAGTTCTGATAAGAGCTGTCCTTGAAAAAAGAGCAGTTTCTGTCAGAGTTTATAAGCCGCTCTGAAACACCTTTGGATAGTGAAGGGCGGGGTATAAATCCAATATCATCTTCTTCTTACAAACTCCTTTCCCTTCCCCTCCCCACAACAGACACCCTGTGAGGTCGGTGGGGCTGAGAGCGCTCTGACAGAACTGCCCTTGAAGAAGAAGAAGAAAAAGGGATTGGATTTATACCCTGCCCTTCACTACCAGCACACTTAACCACTACACCAAAGAAGAAGAGGAGGAGGAGGAGGAGGAGGAGGAGGTGGAGTTTGGATTTATACCCCGCCCTTCACTACCCAAAGGAGTCTCAGAGCAGCTTACAGACTCCTTTTCCCTTCCAC
>NW_015160348.1:100014-100147 GCF_001447785.1 Gekko japonicus
CTGGTGCTGGTCCTTTCGGGAAGAGACCCCCTTGTATTCCTTCCTTCCCCAAGAAGCTACCGTGAAAGGGAAAGAAAACAGATTGAAAGTGTTTATTGAGAAGATTAGCCAGCAAGCGATGCCAATCCTGGGC
>NW_015160348.1:101683-101851 GCF_001447785.1 Gekko japonicus
TGACCCTGTGGGAAAGCGCTAGATCACGCATGGATCTTGAGATCTGTTGAGATCAGATTCATGTGGGCTATAAAGGCCAGAGTTCTCTGGGGAGGGTGAAATAGGTCTAGAAAGTATACAATTTGCCCAGAGAGCCCGGATGGCATCAAAGTAAATTGGCTATTTTTT
>NW_015160348.1:102180-104741 GCF_001447785.1 Gekko japonicus
ACACACGGCTGGCTAGGGATATGTCGTGGAGTACTTGCTGCTAAACGGTCATTCATTATTTACTGTCTGCTGTTCAGGCGCCGGGAAGGACCTCTATTGCCATATGTTTAAGCGCCGGTTGAGTTTCCCTCAGTACGGTGGCCTTTGACACTTCGTCAGCAGAGAGCAGGAAAAAAGAGCCATTCTGTCTCTCTCTCGGCATCTTCTCCGCACAGGAAAGAGATGCTCTTAAATGTTAAATAAACCCGGTATCTATGATGGACATCTTTTAGATGTATTTATAAAATTTTCCTGATCTGGATAGCCAGGGTTGCTACGCAGAGGCAGGCAATGGCAAACCACCTGTGTTCATCTAACCTGACCTGGATGGCCCAGGCTAGCCTGATGTCAGCAGGTCTCAGAAGCTAAGCAGGGTCGACCTTGGTTAGTACTCGGATGGGAGACTATGCAGAGACTGTGCAGAGGCAAACCAGCTGTGAACATCTCTTACCTTGGCCCGGATGGCCCAAGCTAGCCCGATCTCATCAGATCTCAGAAGCTAAGCAGGGTGGGCTTTAGGTAGCACTTGGATGGGAGGCCACCAAGGGAGTTTAGATCAGCTGCACAGAAGCTCGCAAAGGTAGTCCACCTCTCTTCATCTGACTTGACTTGGGTTGCTCTAACTAGCCGGATCTCATCAGATATTGGAAGTTAAGCAAGGCTGGCCCTGGTTAGTACTCATATGGGAGACAACCAAGGAAGCCTAGGGTAGCTTAGAGGGAACACTGTAGACCACCCAAGTTTTAAGTGACTTGGACAAAGGGGTCTGATTCTGTTCCCTCGACCTGACTTGCAGCGATCACATAAGACTCATGGGGGATGGGCCTGCATGTGAAATTGACAACTTTCCTTCGTTTTCCCTCTATATAACCACAGTCATCAGCATCCCTTCCTATCCCAACAGCCATTTTAAAAATGTTTTCTCAACATTCCTTTGGGGACCCAGGGCTCTTTTTGTAGAAAAAGTCCAGCAGGAACTCATTAGCATAATAGGCCACACCCAACTGCAGAAACCTATTAGCATATTAAGCCACACCCTTGACAGCACAGCATATTAACATATTAGGCCACACCCCGTGTTACCAGAAGTGTGGTTATCCAGCCACACCCACCTTTTGCTTGTTATTCTGTTTACCTTGTTTGTTGTCAAAACCCAGGGCTTTTTGGTAGCAGGAACTCCTTTGCATGTTTGGCCACACCCACTTAATTTAGCCAATCCTAATGAGTTCCTGCTGGGTGTGGCCAACTTGGGAGCCAGCCGGAACTCCGTTCCTGTGCGTTCCTGCCCAAAAATACCCCTGTTGGGGACTAACTCCATCCCGCCTCTACGGAGCCAGCCGGAACTCCGTTCCTGTGCGTTCCTGCCCAAAAATACCCCTGTTGGAGACTAACTCCATCCCGCCTCTACACTCTGCAGCGAGGCCATTGGTGGGTTGGCGATAGCGAGGCTTGTCTTTGTGCTATAGTGGGAGACCTCCCAGTGCTAAGGAGGGAGAGATGGAGCACAGGAGAGGGGAAATGGTGAGAAAATGATCTACGTACTGATTCTCTAGGACGGGGTGGTGAAACTGAGGCTTGGAAGCCTCTTTCACACATGTCGTGTGGCTCCCAGCAGGGCGGCTGGGGAAGCGAAGGGGAGGCATGCCTCCCCAATCAGTCTTCCCTTCCTCAGCCAGTGTTCCCCTCCCTGGGTAAGCTTGAGGTAGAGGGGAGCAGAGAATCATAGAATGTTAGAGTTGGAAGGGACCTTGCAGGTCATCTAGTCCAACCCCCTGCACTCTGCAGGAGCATAGCCGGAAGATAGCCCTACAACATACCTGAAAGATGGTATGAATGCAACTTTAACTTGAAATGCATTCTCAAAGCCCCACCACCTGCCGGCTGGCTTGGAGAAGGCCTTTGCCTCTTAAAATACCTTCTCAAAGCCAAGCCAACTGGTGTGGGAGGTTAAAGTTGCTTTCTTTCCACCTCTCCCTCCCTCCCCCCATCTACTTGCTTTCTTTGTCTCTCTCTCTCTTTATCTTTTTCTTTCCACCTCTTTTTCTCTCAGACAAATAAATACCATTAGCAAACAAATAAATATCATTGGACAAATAAATATCATTTATCAGGATCTGTTTTTACCCCTTTTGGGCAGTCTGATTTAATGTTAATTAAAAAAAAACAACACAAATTTGCATGTTTTCTGACAAAAACGTATGTGTGATATTTCTTCATGTCTTGCAGCTCATAAACTTCAGACGGCCATTCTAGGTGGCTCTTACGTTAAGCAAGTTTGACCACCCCTGCTCTAGGAATTTCCCTATGTCTCCGTGGTCTTTACCACAGAGATTTGGAGAAATCCCTAGAGTATCATCCAGAAGTGACATCACATCCTCCTCAAACTCCACCCTCCACAGGCACTGCTTTTACCATCTCCCAGAGGCAGTCCTGGCAACCGTATTCTGAATCCAGAGACAGAATTTTGGAAATACCCCTTAACACAGGGGTGTGAGACATGTGGCCCGGGGGCCACATCAGGC
>NW_015160349.1:0-1730 GCF_001447785.1 Gekko japonicus
GGGCCTTCACATCTCTAGCCATGACACACACCCACAGCATGGCACTCTACACCAAACCTTGGGAAATGTTCATGAGTGCCTGGGAATTACCAGGAACTTCAATGGGCAGTCATTTATACATCAGTGACCCTTCCGGCATGTCCCCTATTAGGAAATGTGGGTTTTGGACACATCTAAAGCTTCATCTGAAGAAACAGGTGCCTTTTAAGGACAACACCAAGGAAGCAACATTTTTGTTACAGTTTTTGGAAAAAGAAAAAAGTTTTAAATTGTTTATTTTTGGTTTCTAAATAAAACATGACTTTAAAAAAAGAAAGGAAATGCACAAAATCTGAAATTATAGCAACAGATGGGCCTCAGCAAATCCTACACTGCAGCAACTGATCCAAAACATCAGCCCGTGCAGAACTAATTTAATCTCACCAAACCAAACAAACAACAAAAAGCACAAAGATCTACACTGCATGTGCCATGCCTTGTGGATGGGTCACATTTTGATATTTCAGAGGTTTGCCCCTCTTGTCTAAGGGAACCCTAATTTATTTTTATGTCATTGTAAGATTATTATTTTTTAGGAGCTGCGGTGGCTCAAGTGCTTAAGACGCTGAACTGCAGGCTGTGGAAGGTCTGTAGTTCAGCAGTGGAAGGTCTGTAGTTCAGCAGTTCGAGATCCGAGTGTGCCGCATGACGGAGTGAGCGGAAGAAGAGGAAGAGCTTCACTTCTTAACTAGGGGGGCTGAAGGTGATTTGGCAAGAGGGGACAGAGCTTGCTTTCCCCCGTTATGTTATTAATTTTTATTCCTAGTAATTTTTGCCTGCAGTGAATCAATTTCCTCCCTTGCCACTGTGAAAACTAAATTTTCCAATATCAGAATGGAAACTTCCTGCCTCCCTTCCAAGTGCAGCCCACCAACCTCCACAAAATGCCGCTCTGGGGGGACAGGGGTTTTTTAATTGCTAGCACAATGGATATTATTTTGTTTAACAGGTTAAGAAAAGCATGGTTACACAAAACAATCCTTATAAAGAGAATATGGGGAGCCCCCCTCCCCTCGTCATTTTGCACATTCGGTTCTCCATAAGGTGACAACTGGTTCTGGACAAAAAGGTAAAAGACTTCAAGAACATTTAATTTCGTAATTTTTTCCTAGAAGTTAACTGGAGAAGCATTTCAAAGTCCATGTGTACTGGCAGGAAGCAGAATCTCGTACACATTCACTCTGGGTCAGTGAGTGATCCAGGAGGGGCTAAAGTGACGTCTGTATAATTAGCAAACATAGGTTAATTTACCTGAAACATTAACAGTTTTTCATTCAATACCCTGATGCCGTGTAAGTGAGCATCATGCAAAGCCTGCTGGTGCCTATGATTCTTATGCTCACTCTACAGCAGTATCTTAACATTGCAGTATATGGACCTGATTTCAGAAAAAGAAAGCATTTTGATTTCTGTAGGAAAAAAGTGTACACATGTATGCAACTTATGTGGAAACTGGGTAATGTATTATGTCTTTAAAGTGCTTAATATTTCAAAAATATGGTTGAAAGCTGACAGTGTATAATGGTTTCTTGTGTTTATTCTTGCATTCACCTATGTAATTAACTATTCAACTTTTATTGCATAGCTCAAAACAAGACTATTTTACAATTTTATATGTACTTAATACACCATTTTGTATATGCATGTTATTATGTTACGAAAACTTAATAAATTATATTGTAAAAAAAAAA
>NW_015160349.1:1822-2683 GCF_001447785.1 Gekko japonicus
AGTCCCCCCCACCTCCCCCAACCAGGGGGGGGGGGGGGGGTCTTGAGTCCCTTTCCTTCTTCTCAGTCTTTTCACTTTCTAAATGCCTTTCGTTTTATTTCATTTCAATTGCCTGCACAGTTTTCCTTTTCTTTGCTGACTGCCCTCTTAAAATGGACAGCCAGGGACCAAGCACAGCCAATCCACCGGATTCTGTACAGGGAGGGGGCTTGGCACAGCATTAGTGGTAAAGGCTTCCTTTGCTCGAACGTCAGTGGAATCCAACTCTAGGGGGCGGTGCTCATCTCCGTTTCCAAGCCGAAGAGCCAGCGCTGTCCAATGACTTCTCCATGGTCATGTGGGCGGCTTGACTAAACACCAAGGTGCACAGAACGCTGTTACTTTCCCACCTAAGCGGCACCTATTTATCTACTTGCAATTTCTTCCTTTCAAACTGCTAGGTTGGCAGGAGCTGGGGCCAGAGACGGGAGCTCACTCCGTCATGCCGCGCTACCGACCTTCCAGTCTGCGGCTCAGCGTCTTAACCTCTGAGCCACCGCAGCCCATGGCACAGCATACCTCAGGTTTTAACTAGTTAAGCAGAGGGAGTTGGAAACAGAGAAGCTTCGAGAGCTTCACTTCTTAACTGGGGGGCTGAAGGTGATTTGGCAAGTGGGGACAGAGCTTGCTTTTCCCCATTATGTTATTAATTTTTATTCCTAGTAATTTTTGCCTGCAGTGAATCAATTTCCTCCCTTGCCACTGTGAAAACTAACTTTTCCAATATCAGAATGGAAACTTCCTGCCTCCCTTCCAAGTGCAGCCCACCAATCTCCACAAAATGCTGCTCTGGGGGGACAGGGGACCCTGCAGAATGCCACG
>NW_015160349.1:2723-5180 GCF_001447785.1 Gekko japonicus
TCAGGTAACATTTTTGGGTTGTCAAAGAAACCCAAAATGTCACCCTAAAATTAAAAAAAACAGTGCTGCAAGCAGGCCTTTTTGAAGACAGAAGAGAAGCAGAGAGTGCAGGAGGGGGGAACGACACTGAAGGTGATTGGTGGGAGGAGTAAAAAGGGAGTCGGTGGGGCCATCAGACAGGGGAAGAAAAGACTGAGTGGGCAGCGAGGCAAGGAGATGGGCAGGAAAGGAGATCAAGTGGGTGCTTACCTGGCAGAGCTCATTAAGAAAAAAAGTGTGGGGGGAAGAGGAAACAGAGTCAGGGCGAGGGGGGAGGGGGACTGGCAAGCAGAGGTGGAGAAAGAGGGGAGCAGAGGCCACGGGGGCGGGCGGGGGAAAGGGGTCTCTCCACCCTGCCAAGCCCTTGCCAGCTACCCATCTCTCCTTTCCACTGTGCTTCAGTACATTAATGTAACTCCTTTGAGATGCAGCCTTGACAACTACTTTTGCAGCATTCCAGAAGTACTCTTACTGAAGTTAATTGTTAAACCACTGTTTACGAACCAGTCAAGGAGTCTGCCATTATAACATGCAACTGGCTCTTTGCAAATGTCACTCAAAAAACATTTTTAGAACCCACAACAGCAACAAGGCTTTTGGCTTCACTGATGCTGTTGCTAAGGTACACATAGGCCCCGGTCACACGGGAGGCTTTGATCCAAGAGAGGGGCGGATCGGGGGCGCAGCAAGCGGGCGTGATCACACCGCAACATCTGGGAAGCGGCGCGCACCCGTCCCCGATCCGTCTCTTCCGGCCAAAGATGCGGATCAAAAAAACCCCTACAAAACACTACTACTTACCTGGAAATCCACAGCAGGGCGGCTGTGGGATCGCCGGCGCATTCGTCTCCGGCAGCATGCGAGGCCCCCGGTCAAGTTGCGCAGGTGCGCACATGCACAGTGGGCTGCCTCGCTCACTGATCTGTGGCTTCCCCCCGGCATCTGATCATGCCGGGGAGCAACTGTGCGGTGGCTCAGGGGATCTGTCTGATCCCGCCACCGCGCATCTCTTTTAATGCGGCTCAAAAAAGCCGCACTTCAGCCGCACCTTTTCCCCCAGTGTGACCGGGGCCACTGTTGATTTCAAAGTGCACAAGAACGGTAAGACAAAAGCCCTTTTCGCACTCTCTTTTTAATCCATGTTCACCGCGGTGTCTTCCAAGTAATTCTGCACTAAAATTGAATGCAACCTTCGTTTTATTCCGTTCCCCCCCCCCCCCCATTTTCATTTAACCCCCCCCCTTCAGCGATCGGCCCCAGTTCCCGCCCGCTGTTGGGATGTTGCTTTGCCACAGACTTAAATCACCTCAACCCAAACCCAGAAAATCCGGTGCGGCAGGCAAAGGTGGGAAGGACCAAAGAGAGCTCACCTGATGTCCTCCTCGTTTTCTGGGAAGCTCCAAAAGGCAATCCGAAGCTGCAGCTGTTCAGGCACGGGAGGGTAGACTTTTTCCACCACCTCAAACGGAATGTGAAACGCCACCTGCTTGGCAGACAGCTCCACCAGTGGGATCACCAGCCCATCTAATGACACAAGCACAAGGCAGGAGATCAAGACAACGGAGTCACGCAGAAAGCAAACAGAAGCTGTACCAAAGCAAAGCAGAAACTGAAGTAAAAGATGCCACGTGCGGTCTTCTGCTCTCACACGCAGGCAATGCTCTTCTCCACCTTCCAGCGGCACCCGCACGTCCCACAAGAAGCTGCAGGAGCCGAAGGGCCCCATGGAACAGACTCCCAAGAGAGGCAAAGGGCTGCTGCCCAAAAGAAATGCTGCTCCTTTTCTCCTCTCTGCACACCTGTAGACAACAGGGTTTGGATACCAGCCAGTGTGCTGCCATATTTATTGTCTCATCTATGCATCACCTCAAGGGAAACATCTGTCTGAACAGCGGAATCAAATAATCCGTCCCAGTGACTTGGGAACCCTTCGGGATAAATACACAACTCACAAAGTTGCCACAG
The DNA here is from genome assembly GCF_001447785.1 of Gekko japonicus. Taxonomy (NCBI): domain Eukaryota; kingdom Metazoa; phylum Chordata; class Lepidosauria; order Squamata; family Gekkonidae; genus Gekko; species Gekko japonicus. Next base: position 4,728 of record NW_015160349.1, read on the forward strand.
GTGGAGGGGTGTGTTTGCAATGCCTCTTGCGCAGCGTGTCATCTTGGGAGTCTAAGTATTATTTGTTCAAATTGCAGCCGTCTTTTATTGGGAGGGTGAGATACAGCCACCTCAGATTATTGATATATCCACAGTATAGAGGATTATACCGTGATCTCCATCCTCTGTCTGGAGGAGGCCTGAAAGCACAACAAGGGGGAACAATATGGCTCCCACTACGGAGGCCCCCGTGTCACTCTCCAGCGAAGTCCACCAGCAAAGTCCACCAACCCAACTCCCTACTGACACTGAAGAAAGATGCACACAGCTAATTTTCACTGGTTTTAGATTAGACAAGGGGCGGGACCCACAATACTCGCAGGGGGGGGGGAGCTCCACACTTATCACGCAGAGGAGGAAGCAGCAGGAGGTGGTAAGTCCCCCCCATCCCACTGGTTCCCCCCCTCTCCTCCA
>NW_015160349.1:5481-6271 GCF_001447785.1 Gekko japonicus
TGGTCATGTGGCCAGTGTGACAACGCCAAGGCGCACGGAACGCTGTTACCTTCCCACCGAAGTGGTACCTATTTATCTACTTGCGATTTCTTGCTTTCGAACTGCTAGGTTGGCAGGAGCTGGAACGAGAGACGGGAGCTCACTCCGTCATGCGGCAACTCGGGTCTCGAACTGCTGAACTACCGACCTTCCACAGCCTGCAGCTCAGCGTCTTAACCACTTGAGCCACTGCAGCGGCTACTGAAGCAGAAAACCTGAAATCCGATCTCCAGTGGCCAGTCAGAGACCCTGATGTGCCAAAGCCTCACTTGGCCCTGCCTACTTTCGACAAACACTGGGCAGGTGCCAGAAGAGGTGTCTGTGGGTACCATTCGGGGAACCTGTGGTTTTAAGTTTGTTTTTTAATTAAGATGAAAGATGTAACGATCAGCAGAAACATGAAATGCAGAGGCAAAGTCATAAGACATACATTACAAAACAATTCACACTAGTCCAGCACGTTTATGAAGTCCTAAATAAACAGAGTTCCAAAATTTGGAAAAAGCTGAGAGACGTGAATCTTAGAAACCACCCCCTACACATACACACACCCCTATGTAAATACATTTCATTCTGGACTGAGCCATAATTTAAGCCAGGGGTTCTCAGACTGAAGGCAAGGAGCCAAAAGTGGGTTGCCGCCATCTCTCAGGTAAATTATGAGGCCAGAACGGGTGTCAGACTCGGGCATCTGGCATTGGGGCGGGCTGCCTGAATTGGTTGCTTCCTCCATCCTTGATTTACACTGCTT
>NW_015160349.1:6631-27983 GCF_001447785.1 Gekko japonicus
GCGGGGGGGGGGGAGAGCAGGGTGAACTGGGAGGGGAAGATCCAGGAAACTTGGTGGCTCATTTGAATCTGCCTCTGCCTGCAGAATGGCCATGGAAAAAGCTTACTGTTCAGTAATGCTACCAACATATTTATATGTTCTCACTATATCTAATTCTCAATGTGGCCAAATCCATGGATACTTCAATCCAGAGAAGATACAAGAAAGATTTTGGGGCTTTTGGTGGTGCCTGGCCCTCAATTCACCCGTTTGAGCGTGGCGAGGGTGAGGGCCTTTTCCATTCTAGACCCGACCTGGTGGAATGCTTTGTCTGAAGAGACTTGTGCCCTGTGGGGCTTGTCTACATTTCACAGGGAAGGTAAGACAGAGTTTTTCCACCAGGCCTTCCACTAATGTAATTTTGGTGGACTCTGCCAACAATGCTGCCAGTTTTTATGCCAGAAGCTGAATGTTGAGCCTTCACTGGACTTTACTGAAATTGTTTTTATCATCATCATCATCATCCAAGCCCCATTCTGGGGAAGGGAAGGGATAAAAATCTAATAAAATAAAAAATAAACAAACCCTCCCCAAGATAGATCAAGAAGGGTGGCTGTGTTAGTCTGTAGCAGCAGAAAAGAGCAAGAATCCAGTATCACCTTAAAGACTAACTAAATTTGTGGTAGGGTACAGGTGCTGCTGTTAGTATTTTGGGGGTTTCTAGAGAAGAGTAAGAGTCCAGCGTCATGCGGCACACTCTGGTCTCAAACTGCTGAACTACCGACCTTCCACAGCCTGCACCTCAGCATCTTAACCACTTGAGCCACCGCAGCGGCTACTGAAGCAGAAATCCTGAAATCCAGATCTCCAGTGGCCAGTCAGAGGCCCTGATGTGCCAAAGCCTCACTTGGCCCTGCCTACTTTTGAAAAACACTGGGCAGGTGCCAGAAGAGGTGTCTGTGGGTACCATTCGGGGAACCTGTGGTTTTAAGTTTGTTTTTTAATTAAGATGAAAGATGTCACGATCATCAGAAACATGAAATGCAGAGGCAAAGTCATAAGACATACATTACAAAATAATTCACACTAGTCCAGCATGTTTATGAAGTCAATTTACTCCAGGACAACTATCTCCTAAATAAACAAGAGTTCCAAAATTTGGAAAAAACTGAGAGACGTGAATCTTAGAAACCACCCCCTACACATACACACATCCCTGTGTAAATACATTTCATTCTGGGCTGAGCAATAATTTAAGCCAGGGGTTCTCAGACTGAAGGCAAGGAGCCAAAAGTGGGTTGCCGCCATCTCTCAGGTGAATTATGAGGCCAGAACGGGTGTCAGACTCGGGCATCCGGCATGGGGCGGGCTGCCTGAATTGGTTGCTTCCTCCATCCTTGATTTACACTGCTTGTAGTCTGTATCCTTATCGCTGCCCTCGCCTGCCATTGAATTCCTTAAGGGGGAGAGAGAGTGTGTGTAGTTGGTTAGGGAGGCTTGTTTGGTAATTTTCCTAAGGAGCCCCAAGACATCTTTCACATGAGAAATGTCCTTGGCAAAGACTGTGCCTGGCTAGATAGTGCCTGTATATCTTTCAGAGTCATTGTAGTAAGGCTGATTTGGGGGGTTTACTTCTATCTTGCTTTCCCCCACCTTTGCAAATCAGTCCTAACAAAGAGCTTGAACCCACAGCATCTCATATCTCTAAATAAAGCATTCACTGCTAAAGTAGCAAATGGGGTTCAATGTGGCCAAGTGCAAAATGATGCACACTGGAGCCAAAAATCCTAACTATAAATATACATTGATGGGGTCCAAACTGGCAGAGACTGACCAAGAGAGAGATCTTGGAGTCGTAGTAGAATAACTCACTGAAAATGTCGAGACAGTGTGTGACTGCAATAAAGAAGGCCAATGCTATGCTGGGGATTATTAGGAAGGGTATTGAAAACAGATCAGCCAATATCATAATGCCCCTATATAAATCAATGGTGAGACCTCATTTGGAATACTGTGTGCAGTTCTGGGCACCACACCTTAAAAAGGATATTATAGCTTTGGAAAAAGTGCAGAAAAGGGCAACTCAAATGATAAAAGGGTTGGAACACTTTCCCTATGAGGAAAGGTTAAAGCGCTTAGGGCTCTTTAGCTTGGAGAAAAGACGACTGAGGGGTGACATGATCGAGGTTTATAAGATTATGCATGGGAAAGAGCAGGTAAAGAAAGAGGTACTTTTCTCCCTTTCTCACAATACAAGAACCCGTGGGAAGAGATTGGATTTATACCCCACCCTTTGTCAAGTAGCCCTGTCATGATGTTGGAATGTGGAGGGGGCACCTCCCTCACACCAGCTCATCCTGTCTAGCTCTTCACTGCTTATTTCTGCACTGACCTTGTTCTTCCAGCTGCCGCATTACCCAGCCTGGGAATCTTAACAGTTTGGGCACGCAACCCTTTGCTTGCCCGCGTGCGTGAAAAGTAACCATTGGCCTTAGCTTATTGGGGGGGGACACGTTTGATTTTACTATAAGTCAGTGGCCATCATATTGCCAGTCAATTCTGACACAAGCTGTATACTCGTTCTTAGTAATGGACTATCATTAAACACTTATCTTCTGAAGAAGCCTTGGTGTGTGGTGTGATCCTGCTAAGCAACCTGACAAAGTGTCAGGTTGCTATCATCCCTCAACTCGTATCTCTCGGCTGAGATGAGCAAAGGCGAGGGGCTTCAACCCGAGGAAGGGGATAAAACCCAACCTGAGGAAAAGACCAAAGGCACCATGGAACCGGAGACTGTTCCGCAGGGTGAGGACCTGGAGGATGCGGAAATCCTCAATGCCCCATTTTGAGGGGCTAAGGCTAAAGTAACTACAAGATTGTGGGGGGCCCATTGGGGCCGGTTCAGCGCAAACCCTCACGAGACTTGGACTTTCTATTTGCCAGCGGGGGTGCGCAGGGAAAGTTGTTACGACAAGCCATCTATACCGGAGAAGTATGGAATGGAGGTCTGTGTTGAGCCCCCTCCCTGGCCCAAGGACTATGCGATGGAAACCGAAGGCGCCGTGGGAGGGGAAGGAGACCGTGAGGAATTCGTCGCTACCCAGCTAGAATTGCTTGAATGGGGCTTCGACCAAATGATGCAGTTGGTTGAGAACTCCTTCAAAAAATTACCAGTGATGGTGGCCGGGGCAGTGCAGCAGGTGGAATTGGCAGTCCCGGTGCAGGTCCAAGAGGCTCCCGGGCAAACCCAGGCACAAGGACAACCGGGGCCATGGAGGAACCCTCCCCGAGGACCACCAGGCCAGGTGGTGCTGGCTCAACTGGGGCAGGATGTGCATCGCCCTGTTGAACCCTTGGATGGTATGTTTGATGGCACACTGGAAAAGCTGCCATTCTTGATCTCAGAGATGATTACTTTCGTGTCCGCATAAAAGCCGGAGACGAATGCGTTTTATACCCCATTGGGGCAGTTCGAATACAGGGTGATGCCATTACCTTGATGATATTCTGATTTATTCCCCTGATAAACCAACACACGTTAAGCTGGTGCGGGAGGTCCTCCAAACGTTGCACAAGCACAAACTGTTCGCCAAACCATCCAAGTTTGAGTTCCACTGCTCTGAGATGGACTTCCTGGGGTACCACATTTCCCAGCGGGGTTTGGAGATGGACCCTGCTAAAGTCCGGGATGTGGTGGGGTGGGAACCCCCTTGGACCCGGAGGCAGCTACAAGCGTTCTTAGGATTCGCGAATTTTACCAGTCATTTCTTGCGAATTTCCCCCAGGTGAGCTTACTGCTCACGGATTTACTAAGAACCAAGGGTAAGGGACCGTAATACACTCGGCCGGGAGCTAAATTGAACTGGACTAATGAATGCCGGGTGGCGTTCGAGTGGCTTAAATCCCTGTTTACATCGGAGCCTATCTTAGCCCACCCAAACGAACTTAAGAAGTTCATCGTGCAGGTCGACGCTTCTGACACTGCTATGCGGGGAGCGATCCCGCAAGAAGGGGAGGATGGAAAACTTCACCCCCTTGCGTATGTATCCCAGAAATTTAATGACACTGAGAGGAACTGGTCTGTGTGGGACAAGGAGGCTGGGGCTATCAAATTGGCGCTCTCGGCGCCATTGGTTGCATGCCGTTTGAGGTGTGGACCGATCATAAAAACCTGGAGGTTATGCGGACTCCCCGCAATCTGAATGCTAAGCAGTTGCGGTGGGCCAATTTCTTTTCCAAGTTTAATTTCACCCTTCACCATTTTCCGGGGAAATCAAACTCCCTGGCGGACGCGTTGTCCCACCTCCCACAGCATGACAGTCAGCGGGAGGGTGTGCTTGACTCCATGTTCACACGCCTTCACAACTGGGAGGGGCAGTGACAACACGTAGTCAAGCTAAAGCCCAGCCTCTGTCACCCCCAACTCCGGTTGGGAGGGGAAATTTGCTTCTGCTTTTTCGGACGCTGATCGCCTTGATTTTTTTTTATATATTTTTTCCCTTATATATAGAACATATAAACATTAAATCTGAACTATAACTAAATACAATATACTATAAACTAGATGATCATTGTGAATAGCATTAAACAAAATTAGAAATGAGAAATAGACAATATTTTCTTTTGCAGCACAGATTGATTTCATAGGCAGGTTAAGTATTTCTTTATATTTTGCAGGTATTTTGCATCAAAGAGGAGAACTTTCGTCGTGTACATAGTCCAAGAAAAGCAACTATTTAATCAGTAAATTCGTGGAAAGTTCTTTTCCTTCAATTCTTTGTATGGTATCCGAGATTTTGGCCATGGTTAGTAATTCCCATAGCTTAGTAAACCAACTATCAGTGGATATTGGGTTGGAGTCTTTCCAGCTAAACGCTATTACTGTCTTGCCAATTCTTGTTGAGTTTTAGGAATCCTAGTATCTATCCATAAGTCAAGTAAAATTTGCTTTGGGGTTTTTTTCAATCTCATACCCTGTTATTTTCTTTACATACCAAAGTATTTCCCCCCAAAATTCTTTAATTATAACACATTCCCACCAACAATGTATAAAAGATCCATTTTCGCCACATTTCCTCCAACACAAGTTTGAATAGGTGGGGGAGATGTGATGTATTTTGCTCGGAGTATTATACCATCTCATCATCAATTTAAATGCTTGTAGTCTTACAGGGATAGATCTAGATGTTAGGGATGGTGAAGCCCATATTTTTTCCCATTCAGTGTCAGTAATAGAAATGTTGCAATCTTTGTGCCAACTCAATTGGTATTGAGATATTTGGTTTGGAATTGAATCCATTAACGTTTTAAATATAGATGAGATGATACAATTAGATTGTAAATGAATAGATTTCAAATGCCGTTCAAAAGTCGTACGAGGACGACATAGTCCCAATTTATAATAGGTTGAACAGTAGAAAGAATGAAGTTGGTGGTATTCCAGCCATGAAAAATTACATGTGTGTTTTTGTTCTAGGTATTTTTTGCTCGCCATATTTGGACCCTGCTGCACATCTACAAAATGGGTAAGACCTTTTTGTTTCCAAATTTTAAAAGTGCCTGGAGGATATGCTGGGGTAAACCATGATTGTTCTGATCGCCTTGAATTAAGCCATGAGAGTGAGGTTGAGGAACGTGCAACAGGGTCTGGTATCGAGGATCTAAAATGTTTGTGCCTCTGGCTTTATGGGGGGAAATCATGGCCACTGTTCATGGGACTAAGCTGGCTGGACATTTGGGGTTTGTCAAATCCCTGCACTTATTGCAGCGACAGTTTTGGTGGCCAGGTATGCGCAAGGACCTTTCCCTGTTTGTGAAGTCCTGTCAAACCTGTATTATGTGCAAACCCCGCCCTGGTAAGCCCCCGGGTCTCCTGCAACCCCTTCCCACCTCAGGTTGTCTGTGGGAAGTGATCTCCATGAATTTCATTACTGACTTACCCCCTAGTAAGGGGAAGACTGTGATTTGGGTGGTTGTGGACTTGTTCTCAAAACAAGCGCATTTTATTCCGTTTAAGTCGCTGCCGACTGCCCGGCTCCTGGCCAAAGCATTCTTGCAACACATCTTTCGGCGCCACACTCTTCCACGAAAGATTATCTTCGACCGTGGCTCCCAATTTGTTTCTAAGTTTTGGGGGGAGCTCATGAACCTGTTGAGGGTGGAGAGAGGCTTGAGCAGCGCCTACCATCCAGAGACGGATGGACAAACGGAGCATGTAAATCAGACACTTGAACAGTATCTCAGGTGTTTTACGAAGGTGTTCTACCCAAAGGAGTCTCAGAGTGGCTTACAAACTCCTTTCCCTTCCCCGGTGGCTCAAGTGCTTAAGACGCTGAACTGCAGGCTGTGGAAGGTCTGTAGTTCAGCAGTGGAAGGTCTGTAGTTTAGCAGTTCAAGACCTGAGTTGCCACATGACGGAGTGAGCTCCCGTCTCTAGTTCCAGCTCCTGCCAACCTAGCAGTTCGAAAGCAAGAAATTGCAAGTAGATAAATAGGTACCACTTCGGTGGGAAGGTAACAGTATTCCATGTGCCTTGGTGTTCAGTCATGCCGGCCACATGACCACGGAAATGTCTTCGGACAGCGCTGGCTCTTCGGCTTTGAAACGGAGATGAGCACCGCAACCCTAGAGTTGGATTCGACTGGCTTTCGAGCAAGGGAACCTTTACCTTTACCTTTATAGACAGGAACTCTCAGGCTGGGGCAAGTTATGCTCTGTGTTCTTGGTGCTTGGGGGGGGGGGCAACAGTGGGAGGGCTTCTAGTGCCCTGGCCCTGTTGTTGGACTTCCGGTTGGCACCTGGTATTTCTGGCCACTGTGTGACAGAGTGTTGGACTGGATGGGCCATTGGCCTGATCCAATATAGGTTTCTCTTAAGTTCTTAGAAAACTGTATGTGGGATAAAAGGGTGTGTGGAGGGGAGCTGCTGTGATTCTGGGGAGAGAGTGCGTTGACTAGTGAGAAAGGAAAGGGTTAAATCTGAACACACACACACACACACACACGTTCAGTTGTGAAAATTCTTGTTCTGACATGACCTTCTCGGGTATCATCACTTTTTCTCGGAGGGAGTTTTGGGTGCCTCCCGTTCTTTTCTTTGAGAGAGGGAGAATCTTGTTTTGGTGTTTGGAGGTGGCCGAAGATAGGTCCTGTCGCAGCCCTGCCCTGTGGAATGCCCTGCCTGAGGAAGTCAGGAAGGCTCCCGGGCGTCTGGTGTTCTGCAGAATGTGTAAAACAGAACTGTTCAGGGAGGCATTTTTACAAGAGTGCGAGGGCTGTACTATCGTGGAATGGCTCAGGAGACGCTTCAATGCAGGAAGCAGATCTCTGGACTTTACTGCTGTGTCTGGTATGTGCTCTCTGTATAATGCTGTATGCATTGCCTCATTCTTAGCGCATTGTATTTCTGCTTACGCGATATCATTTACTGCCCGTTGAACTGGTCACAGCTAATTCTTCTGCTTCGGTTCAGGTTTATGCAGTCCCAGTCCTGTTGCATTGCTTATTAGGTGTCCTACCCCGTTGGCTGCATTGACTTAAACTGTGTAGTTCACCCTGAGTCCCAGAAAAATGGACGGTCAATGATGTAAATAAACAAGTTTATTCTGTTCACTCCACTTCTCTCCCCAGTGGGGACCCAAAGGGTTAGGGTTAGTCTCCTCTCCTCCATTTTATCCTTGAGAGAACCACGTGACTGGCCAAGGGTCACCCAGTGAGCTTCCGTGGCATGAGTGGGGGTTGGAGCCTGGGCTCCCAGGATACTAGTCTAGTGCTCTAACCACTGTCCCACACAGGCAGGCTATGTAAAGGAGGACCTCCCGTGGCATTTGATCGGCAGCCCCTGTCACCAGGATTTCTGCCATACTCAGGTGAGATGTCCATGGGAAACCTCAAACCCTTCGCACTTTGTCGCAAACAATCTAATTGCTGTATCGGGGCGGGTGGACTTCTGTCTAGGTGTGGCCACAAACTGGCTCACAAACCTAAATTTGTGATGAACTGGGCCCCGATTGTGGATTGTGAAATGAGGTTGTTCAGGGATCCTTTAAATGGCTTTTGCAAGCTGGACTGCACTTACACGGGGTACGGCTTGCAAGCCATGTGGTGCACGAGTGAAGTCCAAGTGGCAAGGTCACCCAAAGCGCTGACCTGGAAGCCATGCTGCATCTCGAACCAGCTCGTTAGATGGGATGGTTCATGGAGGTTCATGGTTGGAAACCCCAAGTTTCCTAGATATGAAGTGGTTTAGTACTCAGTCAGACCATGGACTCCTCCAGCCCAATCCTGTCTGCTCTGACTGAAAGTGACTCCTCGAGAAGAGTCCTTTGAACGGGCAGCGTCAGGACCAGGACACAAAGCAGGTGCTCCACCCCATGGGCCCAGGAGAAAGCAGGATGCGTGGAATAACTGACCAGACGGTCCTTATCCATCCCAAGCTCCTGGGAAGGGTAGAGATTGGCATGGGGTATCACCATGATTTAGAAGCCCCAATTCTCCTCTGACAGAATGACAGGTAGCACAGAGGTAGAAACTATGGCTGCCACCCATTGCTACCGAAGACAAACAGAAAAGGTGCCATAGACCCTGTAAGGTAAAGGTAAAGGTTCCCTTGCTCGAAAGCCAGTCGAGTCCGACTCTAGGGTTGCGGTGCTCATCTCCGTTTCAAAGCCGAAGAGCCAGCGCTGTCCGAAGACGTTTCCGTGGTCATGAGGCCGGCATGACTAAACACCAAGGCGCACGGAACGCTGTTACCTTCCCACCAAAGTGGTACCTATTTATCTACTTGCAATTTCTTGCTTTCGAACGGCTAGGTTGGAAGGAGCTGAAACTAGAGACGGGAGCTCACTCCGTCATGCGGCAACCTGGGTCTCGAACTGCTGAACTACCGACCTTCCACAGCCTGCAGTTCAGCGTCTTAACCACAACTCAAAAGAGAACACAAGAAGAAAAGGAACATAAGAACATAAGAGATGCCAATGTTGGATCAGGCCAAAGGCCCATCCAGTCCAACACTCTGTATCACACAATGGCCAGAAATACCAGGTGCCATCAGGAGGCCCACCAGTGGGGCCAGGACATTAGAAGCCCTCCCACTGTTGACTCCCCCCCAAGCACCAAGAATACAGAGCAGCCCTTGCCCCAGAGCCCCTATCTATACCTTGTGGCTCATAGCCACTGATGGACCTCTGCTCCATAAGCTTATCTAATTCCCTTTTGAAGCCGTCTATGCTTGTAGCTGCCACCACTTCCTGAACCTTTCTGCCCTTCTATACCATGACCTGGGAAGAAACAACAACCAGAAAGCTGTGCCCATACCTCTAAGAGTATGTGAGGAAACACCTTTTTTGAGGGTGTATCATATCTATCCTGCAGTTCTACACTACAGCAGAAATGCCACAAAATGTGGCACTGAACACCACATTCAGCATTCCAATAATCCCTCTATGCCCTCTTGCAGGAGCTCCAGGGGAACGGGCTGGCCACTGTGTGAGACAGGATGCTGGACTAGACGGCTCATGGGTCTAATCCAGCAGGGCTCTGCTTATGTCTGATCATTCTTAATCCCAGCTCCCATTAATTTTTCCTGTCTGTAAATTAAAACCACATGCACACTTTATTGCTTTAAAAAAATTATTGAAGAAATTTACATCCTGCCTTATTTATATCCTGCCTTTCTACCAAAAAAAGGGTATACAGGAAGCACCTTACAAAAGAAATAGAAAAGAATTCATCCATTGGATGTTCTCTCAACACCTACATAGCCAGTGGGGGGGGGGGGGGGTGTCTAAAAATGAAGTCAGTGATACTGCAAGACCTCAGTTATTCAGGCATACCCTCGGCGTTTTAAATACACACAGATTACATTTATGAACCTTGTTTTCTCTTGCTATTATTTAGAGAGCTTTCCTTTGCAGGGGTCTACAAATGTAGCCAGCGGGTAATCACTGACTACCGGAAATTTTATTCTAGCAACCAGCAGGGAAAACCTCCCGTATGCTCCGGCCAAGAAATAACTCATTTTGAAAAAGCTGGTGGCAACAGAGGGATGCAGGGAATTCTTCCTTCAAAGTAGCACCAGATGGCATCTTGCCCTGAGGACGGGCATTTTTAACCAGCATGGTTATTCAACATCTATATGCGCCCCCTTGCCCGGAGGCATGGGCTGGGGTGTCACCAGTACGCTGATGACACCCAGCTCTATCTGATGTTGGACAGTCAGTCCGACTCCAGACCGGAAGATCTGGACCGGGCATTACATTAGACTGAGCCAGCTGAAACTGAATCTGACGAAGACTGAGGTCCTGTGCTTGAGTCAGGGCAGTTCAGGGGTAGGGTGCCAGCGCCGGAGGTTAGGAGTTTGGGAGTGCTCTTGGACGTCTCCTTAACAATGGAGGCCCAGGTAGCAGCCACTGCCAGGTCGGCCTTCTACCATCTTCAGCTGATTAGGCAGCTGGTTCCCTTCCTCAACCGCAATGACCTGGCAACAGTGATCCATGCAATGGTCACCTCGAGACTGGACTACGGTATGTTCTCTACATGGGGCTGCCCTTGTCGCAAATTCGGAAGCTGCAGCTGGTGCAGAATGCTGCAGCCAGGTTTATGATGGGCCTCCCCAGGTGGGAGCACATTCAGCCTGCGCTGATTGCATTGGCTGCCAATAGCATATCCAATTTGCTTCAAGGTGCTGGTTCTTACCTTTAAAGCCCTATATGGCCAGGGTCCAACATACCTGAGGGACCGACTTTCCCCATACATACCCCAGAGAGCACCACGGTCGGGTCTCAAAATCGACTGACCCTCCCGGGTACCAAGAAGGCCAGGCTTGCTACTACCAGGACCAGGGCCTTTTCAGTGGCGGTGTCACGGTAGAGCCAGGGAGGCAGGCAGACAGGGGGAGTCACAATACAAGTCCAAAGGTCAGCCGGGAGAGCAGTCAGCAGAGCATTAAACAAGTCCCAAAACACCAGACAAAACCGTAGTCAAACGTTACCAGAGGTCAGAGTACAGGGAGCAAAGCCGAGGGCGTGGTCAGGTTCAAAGCTGGAAGTCAGGAGCCAGAGCAGTCCAAACACAAGCCGAGTCCAAAAGCCACAGAGTCAAACAGGAATCAAGGTGCAGATCTTCTGGTTCTACGAATGAGGTTGCCAGCACAAATTGCTCATGGCCAGAGGCCCTACTAAATAGTGCTCTGGCCCATTAACTCATTAGCACCATCGTGCGAGGTCCTGGCTGCTGTTAAAACTCAGGGCTCAAGGATCTCCACCCTCTTGAACGTGCTTCTTTTCGTCCTAAGCCTACTTACATGTGGGGGGAGATGCAGGTGGTGAGCTGCTTATGGCCTGCTCAATCCCAGGTGCAAACCGTCCTGTAGCTGACTCAGATTGCTGTGTATCCTCCTCAGTACTTACAGTAGGTGCAGATCCTGATGCTTCTTCAGCTCTTAAAGGCACTGAATCCTCCCCTCTTAGGCTGTCAGGAGCTGGCTCTGGGGCTGAGTCAAGGGCAGGCATGACAGGCGGCTCCATACTGGTGGAATGAGCTCCCAGAAGAAATCAGGGCCCTGCAGGATCTTTTACAGTTCCGCAGAGCCTGCAAGACGAAGCTCTTCCGCCAGGCTTTCAATTAAGGAGCCGCCGCCACTACTGCCATCAGCAACCTAAATTATAAACCCTTGGCTTTGACATCCAGCCTGTGCCGCCACTTATAATAGGAAGAGCATTGAGCAGAATAATTGTTAGACCTTTGTGCGCACTCTTACAGTACGCCATCTTGAGCAATTAATTAAACATCGCCAGCACTTTATAAATCATTTATAATTGAACTGTTTTAGATGATTTTATGTGGATTTTGATTGTTATTTATGTATTAACCATTGTAAGCCGCCCTGAGCCAGCTTTGCAGGGAGGGCGGGGTACGAATTAAACAAACAAACAAATAAATAAATAAAGGAGGTTTTTGGCACCGTCCTGGTAAATCTTCTTGCTGGGCAGAGGGAACATAAGGGACATGCTCATTTAGGCAGAAAGGGAGGACACGGCCACTGCTGTCTACTAGAAACAATGGCTGGTTTCCAAGCCCAGTCAAAGACAGGACCATCTTTGGAAGATCCCTCCTCTCTCCCTTCACCCAACTCTGTTGCTGACTCTCTTTAGATGGAGAGCTGAGATCTGCTTGTTTCACAGGCTTTTAGCTCAGGGATAACCCATTTCCTCACTGATCAGTCTTTCCAGGGGGAAGGTGTGTGTGTGTATGTGTGTGTTTTTAACTCTTGCAACTGTTCTTAATTTTTCTTGATCTTTATTTTTGCAGTAGTAGGCTTTAGGGTCAACCTTGGTTTGGTTTGTACCTTTTTTTTTAAATGAATTTGTATTTGAAGTCCCCTCAGATGCGAATGGGAGAAGCAGTCTTAAAGTATTTTAAATAAATCAGGGAAGAGTTATTTCAAGCAGCAAGAAATAAAGCCAGGACTAGTGTATCTGGGAATCACCATTTAAGAAGTCATCGAGCAACACAAACTCGAAGAAAGGCAGCATGTGCAAATCCATTAAGCCAGCAGCAGGTGTCTCCGCTGGGGCCAGTGGCCAGACGCCCCCCACACACACACACACTCGGGCAGCCCCCCTGACAACGCAAGCTGCCGGTCCAGACGGGAGGGAGTGGCAAGTGTCTGTTTCCTTTTTAGAAAACTGTCTCTCCACCTCTGGGACCTTCATGATTTCCCGTCACCAGCTCCCCCTTCCCTGCTTAACACCTGATCCAGAGGGGTCCTCAAGGCAGTGCCCGTGGGCCCCACGGTGCTCATCCCTTACCTTTCCCGGGACCTGCCAAGAGGGCGGGGCCGAGTGGGGCTTCTGCTCAGCAAGGCTTCTGATTGGCCACTGGAGATTTGCTTGGCTGTGCAGATTTTTGGAGATGGTGCTTCGGCCGCAGCTCCACAGCACAAGGATTTTCGCTGTGTGACACTGGAAGGAATCTGTGACAGCCCTTTGGGGACTGGCCCCATCCTGCGGCAGCCATTTGGTGGCTGCACCCGCCACGCTGTGTCAGACCTCCAAAGGTACCCAGGGGCTGAAAATGGTTGGGGACCCCTTACCTAATCCTTCACACCCGTAGGAAAGTCGGCAGGGTGGGCAAATGCCCAGAAAACTGACTAGCCCCCACTGTTCCCCTCAGTTGGCAAACCACGTTACACTGTAATTCGGGCAGTCTAGGAATTCGCCTGGTCAAGGCACTTCGGTTGCTTCACTGTGTTCTGACCCAGGCCCAGGTAGTCAAGATAGCTTCTTGCCCTCACTGCCAGGATAACTGGCCAGGAGACATGTCACTTTGGTAACGGCAAAGCAGTCAAACCATAAGAACATCAGAAACTGCCATTAGAATTTAAAGCCTAAGCAGGCTTACTTGAGTGCTTCTCAAGTTCAGTATTACTTCGGCATAAAGGCTGAGTGGCAGTGCGAAAGAAATGCTTGTCTTTGGGGAGACTGATGTGGCTTCCCTGCAGAATCTGCTTCACCCTTTGATCCTGCCCCAATGTTTTTTTGAGAGCAGCCACTGGCTCCCACAGTTCTGTTCCAGAAGCCCCTCAAATGGCAAAGCAATCCCCCTCCGTTCAACCCAGCCTCTAACCTGAGCATCCCCATTGTCCAGGGCCTCTTCTCCACTGGCCACAGATTGCTACTGCCCCATTTCATATCTATTTTTCCTGGCACCCAATACAGGCAACGTGCAAATTCCAGGTCATGTTCTGCTCCAGCCCAAGATGCTCTCTACACTCCCTTACACTTGTGCACTAATTTAAAGAGTACATATGGGAGAGACGGACAAGGAGACCTACTCGCAATAGTTCCGCATAGACTAAGGTCCGGAAACCTGAGAATTAAAGGCATACACAGTTATCACGGTGCCTGCAAACACTGTGGCAAAACCAGAGATGCTGCCCTCCAACTTAAAGGTATACCAGAGGACCCACACCAGTGGGGGGGTCCTGTCTCCCCAACCCGTAGCAAGAGATACTGCCCTTCTCTGTGATGTGCTGAAAACTTATGGAAAGAGAGAGATTTCTCGCATTGTGCTGGAATGAGGAGGAAGCAATTTATGGTCACCGAGGGCAACCATGCCTGATGAGCCCTGTGCAATGCAAACCATAAAGAGCCCATGAAGGCCTCTGGACCTTATTTCTGGTAGCCACACGTTAGGCTGTACATAAGCCATACTTGCAGCTGTAAGGCAGAGATACTTGGCGCTTGGTTGAGGACAGCGAAGGTCCTCCATCTAGTCTTGCGCTCCTTTTCTTCTTCGTTTTCCCTCCTCCCTCCTCTACGAGTCAAGGACCCTTCAGGAATTATCACCATCAGGTTGGCTTAGGCTCCTGTAGACTGTATTTTATGTATTATTTTTATCTTGAAAACTTTTTGTAAAATGTGTAATTTTATCACTGTTGTACGCCACCCTGAGCCCTGTATTTGAGGGTTAAAGGTAAAGGTTCCCTTGCTCGAAAGCCAGTCGAATCCGACTCCAGGGTTGCGGTGCTCATCTCCGTTGCAAAGCCGAAGAGCCAGCGCTGTCCGAAGACGTTTCCGTGGTCATGTGGCCGGCATGACTAAACACCAAGGTGCACGGAACGCTGTTACCTTCCCACCGAAGTGGTACCTATTTATCTACTTGCAATGTCTTGCTTTCGAACTGCTAGGTTGGCAGGAGCTGGAACTAGAGACGGGAGCTCACTCCGTCATGCAGCAACTCGGGTCTCGAACTGCTGAACTACCGACCTTCCACAGCCTGCAGTTCAGCATCTTGAATCAAATAAATAAATAAAAGCCCCCTAGTATTTACACGCACACTCCAAAGCCCAGGCCCTGAACTCCTGTCGCTCTCTAAGGGGTTGCTGGACTCGAGGCTAACTGAAACAAACTCACCCTAACCCACCTCCCAGGATTGTTGTGAGGATAAAATGGGAGAACAACAGGGGCCATTTCAGATCCCCAGTGGAGAGGAAAGGGGGGGGGGGTATAAATGAATGAAAGAACACCACCCTGGAAGAGATAAGTGAGAATGGTCTGGATTTGCAGTTAACCTTTTAAAGGCGGGCCAAAGGATATCTTGGATACCTACACTACTATTCTAAGTACCGTGTTTCCCCGAAAATAAGACACTGTCTTATATTTCTTTTTTCTCAAGAAGACACACTAGGGTTTATACTACAAATGCATAAAAAACCTGCTAGGGCTTATTTTTGGGGTAGGTCTTATTTTCGGGGAAACAGGGCAGTAGCTTAGATGTAGCAGCGCAGGTTCTTCTCCGCTTTGAACAGACCCATAAGGTGTGCCCACCCCACAACAACAAGCCTCACTACATTCAACAGGAAGTATCACAGAGCCAGACATAGAGTGCTTTAGTGGTGCTTCATGTGCTGCTCCCTATTTAACCACAAATGCATTAAGGGTACTTTTACTGGCATTTTTAAATGCAACCTAAAGTTGTCCAAGCAGAAAGAGCCCTTATGTTGCTGTGTATGAATCAAGAGGAGGAGGAAGAATTCATGCCTACAGATTCCATTCAAACAAAGCTCAATTATTTCTCTGTTCCAATCTGGTAGTGATATGGGGGAAAGGCCACAGCATCCAATAGGAAATTTCTCAACTTGGTTGCAAGCTTTATGGGATTCACCCTGGCTACATGTTGAGACTTCATCTGTATTTGCCCTACTGCTTGTTAGTCCATGTTTCTGGTAGAATAAAGTTATCTTTCTTTGTTGTGGTGGTTGTTCAGTCGCACAGTCGAGTCCGACTCTTTGCGACCCCATGGACCAGATCCCGCCAGGTCCTCCTGTCTTCCGCCATCCTCTGAAGTTTGCTTAATTTCATGTTTGTTTCATCTAGAGATATATGGTATCAGATTGATCTAATTTCTGTGCACTGAGGACAAGCAAGTCCTAGGTTACAAACTGAACTCTCCAATGCAAGAACAAGATGCATTTCTTCCTTTAGGAGGTGCTATTGTCATGAGAAAAGAAAAAGGTTTCAGTTTTGTTTTTGCACGTGGGTGGGTATTCTGTTTGTAATAACTGTTTGGATACACTATATTTGTAATATGCTAGTTGTGATAATTTCATGCCAAGTAAAAATGTCCATAGTCATATTTTATGTTCCTAAAGTAACAGAATGACGTTCAATCTAGAAAAGACAAAATGCTAATGTAGCATTTTTTTCAATTTTTCCAAAAATTTCTGTTTTTTTCCGGAAAAAATTGGGGGGAAACGGGTTTTTTTCCGAGCTTCAAAATTTCCGGAAATTTTACATCTCTAGATGCATCTTTGACACTGTCTAACCATCTCATCCTTTGCCGTCCCCGTCTTCTTTGACCTTCAATCTTTCCCAGCATCAGGGTCTTCTCCATATTTCTTTAGACTGCTTGAAAAAGTATAGTGAATCAAAACTGCAGCTCCTCTACTCTAAAACCATAATCTCTAGAAGACCACTGGCTGTACAAAATACTAAATGGTTACTGACTACAGTGGGGGTGGGGAGGGGGGAAAGCTTCCTTTCCACTGCAAGAGGTAAACTGAGTCTCTGGGACTGTTCAAAAACTATCCATCTTGCTTCCCATCTCAGAATGTGCCAAAGGCCTACATATTCTGTATGGGGAGGGAAGAGAAATGGCAGGAGGGGGGAAATTGCTTCTAATACCAACAAGGGTGGGGGCCTTCATTCTGCCACGGTGCTGGCAAACTCAGCCACAGCAAATAATGAAGGAGCAGAGAGAAAACCGGGACACAACTAGGCAAGTCAACCTCCAGCACACTAAACACAAGTTTACAGAGTCGCTTTCCAGGACTGGAAACTGACTTCTGTACAAATATGGACATTGGGGGCTTCCACATATGCCTGCCAGTATGTTCAGAAGGACGCATACAACCATTTCATAAGATGTTTGTACATCAACAAAAACAAAGGAGTCTAACCATTTTAGTCTGACAGCATTTGACACAACATATTTAGAAGAATATTTCTTCAGTCAGTCAGTCTGTCTGTCTGTCTCTCTTATTTAGCCAAAACACACAGCTACACCCAAAATACCTGCTGCACCTTACGGCTAAGATTAAATGTGCAGGGATGAAAAATAACTTACTCTTTCAATTACGCTTTTAAATGTAATCTTCACTCCTGTCACCAACCTTTATTTGCAAACGAATCCGTGCCCTGATTCATTAACAACTCTGTTGCATATTACTGCAAAAGCGACATATTGAATTCACGCCCTTCCCAGGTTCAACACCTAAAATGCTAACACGGAGATCAGCATATTCACATACACCGCTGGACACTGGATTGCTTTGTCCTGAACGTGGATCCTGCGTCCTCTTTCAGCACATCCCACGGTCAGTTTTGATAGTGTGGTAACTGAAACCAACAGTTAAACAGAAAAGCTATGCAATTTTTAAAGCTTTCCTGTAATTTTAGAAGAGTCTGTCATAATACTGGACAATCTGCTATGAATCCTAGAAACGGCAGGACATAAAATGAAAAGGAGTTGTGAGGTATCCAGTTGTGATACTGCTGCTGCTTTACCTCACCACTGACACATTTTACTACCCAACCTCAAATATCCCCAAAGAGTGGACCAGATTCCATTCAAGCTTGCCAGCTCGTTTCCTTCCCACCTCATTCCTCACCCGCATTTGTAACCACAAGAAATGCTACGCTGAGAAACAAAGGAAGTTAAAATATAGTTCTGGACAAGTGCCACCATTCATTAAGCAGAAAAAACTGAGGTTCCACTGGAAAGGTCACATGGTTCAGAGTTTGCTTTTTCAGAGCTGGGGGAGCACACAGATGCATACAAGAGACCCCAGTCCCCGTCCCCCCCGCTTCAGAATCTCTAGTGAGAATTCTACGATTATGGGGAATCCCGTTTCAGTTCCCTCACGAGCTTAACAAAAACCTTAATGTCAAACTCATTAGTTACAAGGGCCGGACATGACATACATGTCACTTTGTCGGGCTGGGCCATGTGTGCCATAAAATATAATGTCAGGTACTGGAGATATAACTTTTATACACAAGCAAACTCAACTAACAATATTATTTTTTACTCAAAATACAAACATGCTTAAAAAAAATTAACACTCTTATGGTATTTCCTTACAGTCTCTCCCTGGCGCCCGCCCTTCCGCTTCCACTGCTTCTTACACATCAGCACTGGGACGGGATACTGGGACGGGATACTGGGACACAATGCCCAGCCTCTGTCATCTGGCAATAAAGGTAACCAGTTGCCTGAGGACCGCATAAGAGCCCTGAATGGGCTGGTTCCGGCCCACGGGCCACATGTTTGACACCCTGCCTTAATGATTTCTCCACTCTCTCTCTTTAGGGGCACTTCACACAACACGGTCTCAAAATACAAGTGTCCTGACACAGCTACGCAAAAGAAGGAGCAGAACTGAAGCTGGAGCTACTGGCAGCATTTAGCGCAAGCATATGTTTTAGGACATGCAAAGCACCTTCCTTCGGCTTCCTTCAGCATGCACCTTCCTCAGTAAGACCAGGGGTCAGTTCCCCTCAGTCTTTTAATCAGTCGCACACTTGGTCCAACGCCTCTCTCAAGACTGCGATGATTACATGTGGTAATCTATACTTTGGCCACCCTGAACTTCTTGGAAGAGTCAGGGAAATCAATGAAATCTTCATTTCATGAACACTTATGTGCCATTTTTGCCTTTCCCAGCCAGCAGGGGAAACCATGTCTTCATCTCCAAATCCTAGCATCACTCATGTAGAAGAAAGGAGGCTCTGACTCCATGTAAAATACTACCCTTTCTAAATAAGACTCAGCTTCTAAAACCTACTAGCTGAAGCAGAACCTGGGTCTACATGTGACATTTTAGTCTGTGGTATAAGACATCACCTAACCACAAACCTGGAGTGAACATAGGTTTGCCATTGCTCCCCCCCCCCCCGAAATGTTTGCATCTACACATTGATGTAATGTTGGTAACACAAGCTACAAGATAAACCACAAAGCTTTGCTAGAGAAAGCAAGAATTCTCTACTGCTTCTGATAAAGTTAAGGCCATCTTGATCACTGAGCCTTGGACTGCTTCACACTGGTAGACAATACAAAGAAAGGGCTCCGTTTTATTTTTTAACCAACCACAGCCACACCACATTCACAACCTTTCCCTTTTCCAACTTAAGAATGTTTGCCCACTGCCAGATGCCACTGCTAAACAACTCCAAGGGATAGTGACACAGCTGGATGTATGACCAACCTCAGAAGAGAGTTCGACCACGTGTTGAAAAAGGGAATCAAATTTCTCTAAACTGATGTTTTACAGTGAGCAGTGACTCACAAAAGCTCCTCCCCTGCCACATATTTTGTTAGTCTTTAAGGTGCTACTGGACTCTTGCTCTTTTCTGTTGCTACAGACAGACTCACACGGCATCCCAGCTTGATCTACCTTTAAAATGTTCATGTAACACATCTTATTTGTCTGTGTAGTGGTCAATATGTTAGATGTGCATTTTGCTCCAGCAAGTGTTCCACCAACAGCTCTGAGCACAGCAAAAGCGTTCCAGTGATGGGCAAGGAGTTTTGTTTCCTCTCAAGTTCAGTGGGTGGGTGGTGATAGTTCAGTTTTAAGAAAATCAGCAATTAAAAAGAAGCCATCATCACTCAGTCTAAGAATTTTGTATTACATAGTAGGCTGTAACTGTCACGAGGGCAAGGTATAATCCCGATTAGGCAGGCAACTAGGTCATTTGCCTGTTCCACCGTAACAGGTCTATACATTCTTGTTCAGCAATGAACGCTAGGAGACTGCTGCAGGCAATAACATACCAATTGAAGAGCAAAAAAAAGGCACACTGGAGAGGAGGCAGCAGCTTACAGGATTCACGGACAACTGAGTTTTGGGGAGTGGGGAATAACCTTTACAGAGCACCTTAACGAAAGACACCAAGTTGCAGTCCTACATCTACTTATTCGGGCGTAAGCCCCAGCAACTTCTACAGAGCGCTCTTCCAGGAAAGCACCTATCAAAGTGCTGCCAAAAGCTCATCATAAATTCTCCCATTGAACAACACACCCCATTTAGTCCTAATACCTGGCCCCCAAATCCTATTACAAGGCATGTGAATGCAGTAAGAAAGTGTTCCAACAAATAAATCATTCATTTAAACTGTCCTGTCTGTAACACACATCCACTGGCTTTGTGCAACCCTTCCTATATACCAGTGATGGCGAACCGTTTAGAGACCGAGTGCCCAAACTGCAACCCAAAACCCACTTATTTATCGCAAAGTGCCAACACGGCAATTTAACCTGAATACGGAGGTTTTACTTTAGCAAAAACAACTCATACGTTAACTTAAGATGATCCAAACAAAGTAAGGAAAGCAATCTCAAATGCTGTCATTTCCATAAAATTATTTGGCAGAGAATTCGACCCTTTAATGATGGTCTGGGCCTGGCTGGGGCAATGGCACGCGTGCCCACAGAGAGGGCTCTGAGTGCCACCTCTGGCACCCGTGCCATAGGTTCACCACCACTGCTATATACCTACCACCTCCTCTAAGAGGCAACCTCTAAGAGGCATCCCAAACTCCGGCAGGCTCACCTTTCATTTTGACAGTGGGGGAGTTGGGTCCCGCGGATTGCTTCCGCCATCCTCTCCAGTTCTGACACAGGCTCTCGGCCTCCGAGATGAAGGAGCAAAGAGAGTCTTCCTCAAAGCGGTCGGAGTCCTCGAAGGAAAACCTCTCCCCGTCCTCCCACTCGGCAAACATGAGTTCCATCACATCCAGGAAACTTGGGGAAGGGGGGGAAACGGGCTTCTCTCTCAGAGAGGTGCAGCGGCAGGGCTCCAGGACAACCTCTGTAGGGGTACTTCCGATCCAGGGGCTCGTTTGGCTCCAAACCGGGAGGCAGCCTGGGGGGAGGATGTCTGCGACGGAGGACCCCAAAGCAACTGTGGTGGCACTGCTGAGGAGGAGGAGGAGGAGCAGAAGTTGGAGACGCGGTCCTGGATGAAAAAGAGCAGCGCCTGGCCCTGACTGGCTCCCCCAGGGCAGGGCTCAGCTCGGCCGACAGAAGTGCTCAAGAAGAGGTCCAGCCGGGGTGGCAGGTGAGGCGCAGGCGGCGCGCTCGGCCCCTCCGCGGCTCCATCGCTCTCCAAAAGAAACCAACAGTTCTTCGCCCTCTGGAGGAAGGTAACGAGAGAAGGAAATCGCTCCCCAGGGGAGGAATTCCAAAACTTTGGGGGGTGGGGCCGGCCTCACACCCTCCTCAGCGCCTCCCCCCCGCGAAGAGAGCGGCCTGTGCTGTGTGTGGAGGAGAAAGACTGGAAACAGCCGCGAACCAGGGCGGTGGGGGGG